>NC_027754.1:28556349-28571629 GCF_000695525.1 Brassica oleracea var. oleracea
TTTTTTTTTTTTTTTCTTTTTTTTTTTTTTTTTCTTTCTTTTCTCTCCTCTTCTCTCTTTTTTCTCGTGTTCTCTGTCGAGACAACGACGATCGCTTTTGTTCGATCGGCGTCTCCTCCGTTCGATCGGCACCTCCTCCGTTCGATCGAATCGGCGTCTCCTCCCATCTCCTCTTTCTTCTAACCGGTTAGATCCTTCTGAGATTCACACTTTATACAATTGATTTGGTGCTGATTAGATGATGAGATTGAACCTGGATTTGATTTTTTTAAGGGAGGAGGGACATGAAGTTCGATCCATCTCGACTCAAGTTGGTAAGTCTAACCAACCTTATCTAACATGTTATAGATAGATATCTAAAACATCATACTTTCCTCTGTTATAGATACTTGTCAACAAGCCTTTACCCAAGTTGCGTTCCAAAGGAATCCCACGATACAAAGTTCTTTTTCTGACGAATCTGAAGGTGGTATGAGGGACTCCATTGATGTATCTTCTCATAATTAAGATGTATATGGCGCATCATGTTCTTCAGACGAGTCAAATGCTCCAACAACCGTACGTTTTTTAATGATCTTCTTTCCAATTTTTAAGAAATAAAACTATAAGTCTCTTAAGTCCTTGGTTCTTACTCTATTCACAGAAAGATATTGAAGCTGAAATGAGAAGGCTGAATCATTTGTTGTATGTTTCTTCTTGTTGTTCTGTTTTGGTAATGACAAGCTGTTTCTGTTTCATGTTACTGTCTTCTCATTGTTGTTCTTGTGTTGTCTTTGGTTTCTGAGTGGAGCATTGGGAGCAGTGGGCGTGATGAAGTCATCCGTGTGTTGTGGTCTTCTGTTGTCTTGTGGTGAAGTCACATGTCACGCTTACTTTGCTTATACAATTGATTTGGTGCTGATTAGATGATGAGATTGAACCTGGATTTGATTTTTTTAAGGGAGGAGGGACATGAAGTTCGATCCATCTCGACTCAAGTTGGTAAGTCTAACCAACCTTATCTAACATGTTATAGATAGATATCTAAAACATCATACTTTCCTCTGTTATAGATACTTGTCAACAAGCCTTTACCCAAGTTGCGTTCCAAAGGAATCCCACGATACAAAGTTCTTTTTCTGACGAATCTGAAGGTGGTATGAGGGACTCCATTGATGTATCTTCTCATAATTAAGATGTATATGGCGCATCATGTTCTTCAGACGACTCAAATGCTCCAACAACCGTACGTTTTTTTAATGATCTTCTTTCTAATTTTTAAGAAATAAAACTATAAGTCTCTTAAGTCCTTGGTTCTTACTCTATTCACAGAAAGATATTGAAGCTGAAATGAGAAGGCTGAATCATTTGTTGTATGTTTCTTCTTGTTGTTCTGTTTTGGTAATGACAAGCTGTTTCTGTTTCATGTTACTGTCTTCTCATTGTTGTTCTTGTGTTGTCTTTGGTTTCTGAGTGGAGCATTGGGAGCAGTGGGCGTGATGAAGTCATCCGTGTGTTGTGGTCTTCTGTTGTCTTGTGGTGAAGTCACATGTCACGCTTACTTTGTTGTGTTGATTGGAACAACTTGTGTTCTTGTATCACGGAATTGAGTCACGGAAATGGACATGTTTTTGTTGTTTTCTTGTTGCATTGTCTTTAAAATACAATCTTGTAATGAAAGTGTATTCTCAACAAGCCTTTGTTCTTCCTTCTTCGTATTCTTCCATTTCTCTATCAAGTTCAAAAAATTCATCTAAATAATTTCAATCTTCTTAACAACTTCTCGTTATTTCAATCCTCCGAACAACTCTTGGTTCAAAACACCGAAGTCATCTTCTTTCTTTAATCAAAACACTCTTGAGAATTTTTTTTCCACCGCACCAAACTCATATTCTCTCTTTAATCACCATATATGACTTATTTCTTCTCAAAACACTTTTGAGGAATCGATCGATGATACATTTGATCAAAATTTTTTAAATCTATGTTTTAAATGTTATCTTTTAATATATTTTATTTAATAAATAATTTTATTTAAAAAAAAAAATATTTTTAATAATTTTATTTTTTTAAGTAACTCCTAATTAAGAAACTTCCAATAAAGCATAAAATCTATGGGTTTCTTAACTAAATTTCTTAACTAACTTCTATTCTTAAACTAATCACTAAAAAACCCAAATGGGGTTATAGCAATAATCATGCTCTGATACACCCTAACTAGATCAAAATCTAACCAGTGGTAAGGAATGGGATTGGTTGTGACCTGGTTGGTGTCAGAGATTTTTCTTCCGAATAATTCTTGGCCCACCACAAAACGATATCATTTCTCACCATTTTTCCCCCCTTTTCCAATACATTTCATTGTTGCATAAGTCTGCAGTAAGCATACAACGCTTATTAAAAATTAGATATAGAGATCATTTAAAAAAAAAAATTATGTTCAGGACGAAACACATAATCTTTTACTGAAAACTATAATGTAATATTAATTTTGTCACAACAGTCACTTAATCATTTAATTTCAATTCTCAAGCCTGTCTAGTAGTAAACGTTTTTCATTAGAGCTAATGACACTTGGTTACAAAGACCATTTAATTTATTTTGGGACAAAGTTATCATTTTGACTGTCCTGCTTTTGTGCATCAACAAACTTATTCGCTGTGCGTTCTCTGTAGCTAAGCTTTTTAAAAGAGGGAAATATAAGTAGAAAATTTTATCTTTGTTTTCTAATTAGTTTATAGATTTGATGTGTCTGTTTGTAATCTGGTCATTCGGATCATTTAGTTATATAACATGCCTTTGATATCAGGGCCGGTCCTGAGAATTTGGGGGCCCTAGACCATTTAGTAAATATTAAAAAAAATTGAGGATTTAAATTTTTTTTTTAATTTAGGGGCCTATTTACATACCAAAATTTTCAAAAAATTTGGGGCCATAAGGTGAATGTTTCATTAGGCTTTACCCAGGACCGACCCTGCTTGATATATATATATATGATATATCCACGTTGCATTATTAGAAACACATGCAAAAGCCTTATTATAATAGAAGGAGCCAGCCAATACACCTCCAAAGACAAAGACAATGTAAAAAGTGTTGTAAATAAAAAGGGAGTAAATAGATAACTATAACTTTGCTTATATATATATATATATGCTGGAGAGTAGCTAAAGATGAGAGCAAATGATTCTTTTGATTATAAACTCTTCTTCTTGTCTTACTATCTGATCGTACAAAAGAGAGAGAGGAAAGATGGTATTTATAGTGAGCAACAATATATAAAATAATAAAAACAGTGACTTGAGTCGGTAAAGAAGTGGATGATCATTGACTTTTCAATGTTTATCTTATAACACTCCTCCTTGATCATCCATCTTGTATTACGTAGTGCCTCGTTAAAAACCTAGTCATAGAAAATCCATTGGGACAAAAACCATGACAAGAAAATAATAGTACACTGCCGTAATCCCCCCCTGAGAATAGTGGACCTAGCTTTCTCGTCACAGGTCATGCAAATGCCACATTCCAATAGCATAAACCTGTTTTCGGAATGTTGTAGTTGGAAGAGCCTTTGTGAGCAAATCATCTGGATTGTCGCATGACGGTACATACTCGATGTCCACCTCTTTATTTTTCTCGAGTTCCCTTATGTACGAGAAATTTTTTGGAGGGATGTGTTTTGTTCTGTCGCTCTTGATGTAGCCTTCTTTGAGTTGAGCGACACAAGCCGAATTGTCTTCAAATACTTTCGTCGGCTCTTTCTCATTGACTATTCCGCTTGATTCTTGTATGTGGTGACTCATTAACCGAAGCCACACACATTCTCGACATGCTTCGTGAAGCACAATAGTTTATGTATGATTCGAAAATGTCGCAACCAGAGTTTGTTTCTGTGACCGCCAAGAGATCTCGGTTCCACCGATTGTAAAAACATAGCCGGTTTGTGATCGATCCTTATGAGGATCTGAAAAGTATCCTGCATCTGCAAAACCAACCATACCAAACTCGGGGTTTCTATAATAAATCAACCCTAAATCAACTGTACCTTGGAGAGAACTGTCATGTTCTCGACGCCATTGTAATTTCCATAAATAGGAAATGAGATGTATCTTGCAAAGACATTAGTGTCTAAAAGTATATTTAATCAAATAAGACTCGCAAGATATATAAGCTCACATATGCTTTATTACCATTAGCATCTCCAAAGTACTTATTTATATAAGATCTTACCAGGATCTTTTAAAATAACATCTCTTTTAACATATAGAGATCTATTTACCATTGGAGTACTCAAAGGAGTCGCTTTATTCATACAAAAGCGTTTCAATAACCTTTTTGTATAGTTTGATTGATGCACAAATATTCTTTCTCGGAGATGCTCTATCTGGAGCCCAAGACAAAACTTTGTCTTGCCGAGATCTTTCATTTCGAACTCCTCTTTCATATGAGTTCGAGCATCATCAACCTCCTTTTGAGTTCCAATTATGTCCAGGTCATTTACATATACAGCAATGATCACAAAACAAGATGATGATTTGTTTATAGAAACGCATGGGCATATCGCATTATTAACATATCCCTTTTTCAAGATATATTCACTTAGGCGGTTGTATCACATGCGTCCGGATTGCTATAATCCATAAAGTGATTGCTGTAACTTGACCGAACAAATCTTCGCTCCTGGCATTTTCAATCCTTCAGAGAGTTTCATATATATATCGTTATCCAACGATCCATAAAAATATGCAGTCAAAACGTCCATGAGATGCATTTCAAGATTTTTAGATGCTGTTAGGCTCATCAAAAATCTAAACGTAATTACATCCATTACCCAGGAATACGTTTCCTCAAAATCAATTTCCGGTCTCTGAGAAAAACTTTGGGTAACTAATCAGGCTTTATATCGTGTTACTTTTCTCATAACTACCCACTTATACCCAACAAGATTTATATTCTCAGGCGTTATGACTATAGGTCCAAAGACATTCATTTTATTTAGGGAGAATAATTCAATTCGAATGGCCTTCTGCCATTCTTCCCAATCATGTCTTTAACATTCCAAAATGGACCTTGGATCGGGATCATCATTTTCATGATCAATATCTTTGGACACAGAAAATGAGAACATTCCATCAACATCTTTTATCTATTACTTTTCATCAAGGTCGTAGTTCATGGAAACCTCATACTTTTCTATTCCCTTCTCGTCATCTGGATCCATATCTTTATTTGGTTCTTCTTAAACCTTTTCATCTATGCCTTCTTTCAGACATTTTCAATATCAGGTTCTTCTGGAATATTTCCACTTATGCCTTCTTTCAGACATCTTTCAATATCAGGTTCTTCTGGAACCTTTCCACTTATGTCTTCTTTCAGACATCTTTCAATATCAGGTTCTTTCCGAACCTTTTTGCTTTGCTCAACAATTTTTTTCCGAGGATTTTTATCTTTAGAACCCGTTAGTCTCCCCCCTCTTTAACTGAACCCTAGGCTCATTCATTTTGTTACCATCAGTTTGTTCTTTAGGAACATCAACTCTTGATGGAACATCAACTCTTGATGGAACATTTTCAGCGGGTATATCATGTCGTATCTGTGAACCCAATTGATAACTGGTTTGCAAAATTATGCAAATACACAATTTCCTGAATTTCCAGCTCTCTTTGATTTGCAGGGGAACCAAAGTGTAACAACGACTGTATACACCATGTAATTTCTTTAGGAGTTTCTCAAATTTCTCCCCCTAACACGGGAAATTCATTCTCATTAAAATGGCAATCGGCAAACCGTGCCATAAACATATCACCAGTTACCAGTTCAAGATACCTTATATACGACTTATTCTAACTCTTCCAGAGTTTTATACTTTCCTGAGAACATTATTAATTTTATATTTTGTGTCCTGCCAGACATATCAATATATTGCATCTATTTTAATTTTTCTCCAGTGACCTCAGAACAAGCCGTTTTTCATACCTCAAGGTCATCTTTCATTTCATTCTCCAGAGAAATATATACCTTGGACTTTTGGTCCAACCATTTCTCGTTTTTCTAACGAGCTTTATATCGAATCGATGGCCAATCAATTCACTCTACCCTCATACATAGAGGTAGATTCATAAACCTTATTTATATAGCGCTTTTTTATTTATTGTCGACAATCTAATTTTTCTTTGGTTCCATCTTTTTACCCGTACTGATATGGTTAATTGAGATCTCTTTATCATCATTGATGATTTACCCAGGTACCTGACTATTATATTAACCATATCAACGGTCTCATCATGAGATTCATCCTCTATTTATATTTTTGCTCCTTTTCGAGGACTCTTTGGAACCAAATTGGTCTATCACGTCTCCAGCGTGTTATAGACTCATATATCGTCTTTTTAGGACATATTTTCTTATTGGAGCATTTTCAGCTGGAATATAAGATATCATTATTTCATCAAAATGTCTGGCAGGCATTTTGTAAATGGATTATTCTACTTTTCATTGTAATCCATTTCACATATCTCATTCCATCAGCTTATCATATGCTTCTAGCAAACTTGCGAGCATATTTTTAAGTATCCATATACTTTATCCTATGGATTGTATATGTCTTTATTACATGCACAACTGCATGTTTACTCCCGATCATGGGGATCATCTTACTTGAATTTACTTTATCAAGTTCTTTTTCGAGTGCGAACATAATTTTCTCAATGTTCCACTCAATAGGATTCTTTAATTCTCCCCCTCGAGATGATGACATTCCATGTCTAAAATCTCGTACTGAATTCCACTCTAGAACCAATAACATATTCAATTTTCCCATTTGGGATGAATTATGTTCCAAATCCTTTAGAGTGAGATCTTTATTTGGGGCTTGCTTAAAGAAATCACATATAGTGCACTTGTTTGATGATTCATCACCCATGATAGTTTCCTTTATTTTCTTGACATGCTATATGTGAAAAACTTCTGGTTTTTCAACATTTCACAATAATGTCGATAACATTATTGGAGATGGCTATATATCAGTAAATTTCAGGTTTACCACTCATTTATACTTTTGCCATCCTTTTCTTATGCATGTCTTTTCATCGTAAGCTCCTCTAGAGCCAATAATAATTTTTATAGTAATAGATATTATACTTATTTATTTTGAGAGAGGAAAGATATTTGTTACCTTTAGTAGTCATGTACGATGACCCAATATCTGTCAGGAATGTCTATCTCCATCCTAAATCTCAAAATTTTCTTCAGAAAAATAATTCTCAAGTCACATCGATATTCTCATTTTTATTTTCCGGACCAACCAGAAAATCTAAATCATCAAGATGAGTTTTCAAGCTATGAAAAGATGGTTCAGGCTCGTAAGAGACAAAGTTTAATATACTTCATTTCTCTTTTTCTTTTTGATTCTCGATATAGATCCGCTAAATATTTGGCGTACGACAACTACGTACCCAATTTTCTTTCTGGCCGGATCTACAATAAACCTTTTATGTTTGCCTTTTATCACCCGACCACTTTCATTTTCGTGGAAGTTCTCATTATTCTCATAGGGACGGAATCTTCTTCCCCGTCCTCTTCCACGACCACGATAGCGGTTTCAACCGCATCCACACCCTCGTCCTTTTCTAATAGGACCGATTTGATGGTTTAGTATCATGATTTCATTTTTTTCCAGTTTATTCGGAGGATTTACATCAACTCCGATCCTTTCTCTCAAGGATTTAATCATCAAAGATCTTCTAGATCTTTTCTCATGATACACTTCATCTTTTAAACCATCATTGAATTGGTGTAAATATCATGGTTTATCTTTTTCTCATCCTATATAGTTTTCAAAATATCGATGATCTCTCAAAGCTCATTTTCTCTCAGGTGCATCTTTGCACCCACTACCCAAGTCTTATAATTATTTCTTATAATATCAAGGGCATTTATTTTGAGATTTGTCAAATTTGACATGATAACTGTATTCATAGAATAATAATATATAAACAGAAATTTAAATACATAATTTAAATGCAGAAATTAAATGCATAAAATAAAAGCATAAACTTAAATTGCAGAAATTTAAAGAGCATAAATAAAATCGGGAGGCTTAGCCTACCACATGATCTGAGGAGTCATAGACTACCATATTGATCATTTTTACAAAGTCCGAGGAAACATGGTCTACCATTTTGACTTTTACTTATTTCAAAGTTCGAGGAGACTTAGTCTGTCATTTTTGACCTTTTCTTTTTATTCACGGAGACAAAGCCTACCACGTGTTTATCTGATCGTGAAGGCATAGTTACCATAACGATCAGTCGGGCAAAGCGTGCCTATCATCCCGAAAAATAAACGGAGAAGGCCCAGCCTTTCACTCCGAAACAATAATAAAATTTAAATAAATTAAGTATATTGAAATACATAAATTTAAACATTACCTCGGCTGGTTTAAGAACTTTTGGATTGATAAGCTGCAGTCGGTTTGAGCTTCTGGATTGATGGATTTCACCGGTATATAAGAGCTCGTGCTCAGTTGATCAGAGATTCGTGCTGATAACGTGTTGTAAATAAAAAGGGAGTAAATAGATAACTATAACTTTTCTTATAGTTATTATATATATATGCTGGGAGTAACTAGAGATGAGAGCAAATGATTCTTTTCATTATAAACTCTTCGTTTTTGTCTCAGTATCTAATCGTATGAAAGAGAGAGGAGTAATGATATTTACAGTGAGCAACAATAAATAAAATAATAATAAAGACAGTAATTTGAGTCGAAGTGGATGATGATTGACTTTTCATGTTTATCTTATAACAAAAAGACATTTGTAAGACTCTTGGCCTGTGACAGGAGACGGATTGGAAATATCGTAGGTCCACAACATAATAATTACTTTTCTTTTTCCGAAATTTTCCAACTACTGATTATTTAGATAGAATATTTATTTTTATCACGTTTTTTTTAGAGAAATTGATTTTTTTGTCACGTTTCCATTTTAAGTTTGAGAAAGCCCACTTGAAATACAGCGAAGTTAGTTATAAGATGTATTCCAAAAACAAAAATAACTACTTCTTTTCGAAGAAAAAAATAAAATTTGTGGTTCTTCATTTTTATGTGATTAGGGTTTTTATAGTATTATTTATGTGATTTCTAATTTTTTTTTAAATAAATGTTCGTAAAGTGGAAGTATTGAGATGATTAAATTTTAAATATTTGATTAAATATAGAACTAGTTCATATTATAAATATTTTACTGCTAACACCAAGATGTTTTCTATTCTTAGTTCAAAATTTGTATTTGTCAATACCAAATATATGCAATGTTAATAGATTATATTGATATAAACATAATAAAAAAAAGATAAGCAACGATGTATTATTTTTCTTGCTAAAAACATAGGTGATATAAAAAAATGTTGTTGCGATCCGAATATATTACTATTAGAAATTGTTAAAACTTATAATTATATTCAAATTTTATATACTTTAGAGTTGTGATGATTTATTTACTTTTTAAACAAAATATTTAGGATATATTCTCATAGGGTATTAAGAAATAAAATTTAGTTCAACATATAATACAATAGGGGGACAAATAAAATTGTGACATTTCAAATTTGAATAATAGAATAGTCGTTTGTTGCAAAAAAAAAATATGAAATATAGATAAAAATATACGAAAGTTATACATGGTTAACAATAATTGAACTAATGGGCCATGATATCTACTCTATTAACAACAAAAGGAGGTAAGTTTTGTTGTAATTCTCGGATTTGAACACCGAGATTGAAACGCTGTCGCGCTTGGCCAAACCGCATATCCCAGTTCCATTGGTGGGACACTTGTTCCGCTAATGGTAGTGTGCTTGGCTAGATACTGTGCAGCTTTTAAGAGGCTATCATGGCAGCGTCTGGCGTCGAGTCAGGCCTCACTTTGGCGACAAGGCAATTTAGTTGGTACAGTGCCTTGAGACTCTCCTTATTTCGTCTAGTTCTCAATGGACAATGAAGAGTACAAGATTTGATGGTACCCCGAGAGTCAGCTACAGCAGACGACGTCAAAGAAAGTCATGCATCCGAAGAAACGAGATTAAACCCAACATTCTTTTGGTTAATGGATTTGGTTGAGAGACAATTGAGATTCTAGAAATAGTAGAGCTAATTAGCGGAAGGCGCCGGATAAATTGGTCGATGCAAAGCAAAGGATGTAATATCAAATTTAGAACATTTTGGTGGATTCATGTTTGTAATTTCGACATTGATGCCCTTTTCGGGTTTATGAATATATATATAGTTAAAAAAGCAGTGGAACATCGTCTATAACAGGTTTAGACGAACGTGAAAACAACTGTAGATTGAGCTTAGAATGATTATTTAAAAATCATTAATTATAAATAATTAAGCGGCATCTAAATAGTTGATTTGTCAAGAGTATTGTTAACATCAATTGATTGTATAAAGAGAGATGCACTCACTGAACCATAAGTTATATTGTTAACATTGGTTGATTTTATAATTAAATTAGATAAAACACAACTATAAAATATATCAAATGACAAATAAGTTGTATTATTATAAATGTTTACTTAATAATTCAATAGAAATATGGCAAAATACCATATAGAAATATAAAAAATCATAAACCATTCTTAATTCATAAAATTAAAAAACACTCACACGGATGTACGGGGTCAAATTCTAGTTATGTTTTTTCTTTGTCAAACCGAAATTGCACAATGTTATTATATAGTTGTCTGTAGGGTACTTTAATTGTGTAGTTGCAACTGCCTCAACTATGGAGTAGTGGGAGAAACATCATTTTACCATTTCAATCAACACCTAACACTTTAAATAATAAAATTCGATTAAGTAACATCTTTAGAATTGAAACTAAGAACATGAGTATTGGAGGTTCTTAGAGTGGGATTTTTAGCGGAATATAAGAACCCATTTTTTAATTTTTAACTAAAAAAATTAAGAACCGGCTCTTAAAACTCTTATTTAAGAACCGGTTCTTAGCTTTTTTAGTTAAAAGTTAAAAAATTGGTTCTTATATTCCGATATGAACCCCCAACTATCATGCTCTAACTCACTTGTTCGCCACGTTAAAACTACGTGGTATTTTTTATTAGCCGGTAAAAATGGATAAAGTAGAAATTATTTAAATTTTTTTTTATTATTTCAATTAATAAATCTAATATATAACTATTTTTGCCCTTTTTATTTCTTATTTGTTTGTGGCATCCTAATGACCGGCTTTATGTACAAGAGTGTCTTTTTCCATTGATTAGTAAAATATTAACATAAATATCATATTTACTATTATCTAATCAACAGTTTTTAGAAAAACATTTACAAAAACATTTTTTTTGTCATCAATTTATAAAAACATTTACAAAATGCTAATGCGTTTTAAATGTTTTTTTTCTCAATGTTTTCAAATGAAATTTTTGGTAAAATATGTGCATATAAAAAAGATAAAATTAAAAATAATTGTATATAATTCATTTATTTTATTAAATAATATTAAAATTTTATGTTTGGAGCCAAAAGAGAAGGCATCTAATGTTTTTCTCTGCTACCACACGAACGTTACATACTCATCATCTCACATTCATTTTTTTCTTTCTTAAATTTTAGTGTTTGGAATGTGAAATAGTGAAAGTAGATACAGTTTCACAAGTTGAATTTATTATTAAGATAAGACAGTTTAAAGTAAATGAAAGCAAATAAATGTATCATGACCAGAAAAAAACACAATAAAAAGGTTCAGAATTTATGGACTAATAGATAAGAAAAAGTGGCACATGGGTAGTGGATGGACTCTAACTTTTCAATCACTAATAAGTCAATTTTTAAAATGGTTAACTACAATAATAGACTTCCAGAACTAAAAATATTATTTATAATGTCATTATTATAAAAAGAATGAACTTTTTTTATCTTAATAATATTTTAATTAATTTTAGTTTATAATTTGAGTGTCAAGACCTTTGCTTGTTATCTCTTTTCTCACTCTTTGCAATACTCTCCGAAAAATGTAGACTAGAAGATTGTCTACCTTCTGGATTCCGAGAAGAACTGTAGTATGGGCGGTGCAGGTAGTGAGTGTTAACGATGCTTTGACTGAAATTCTGAGAGAAGAACCGCGTCTCCCTAAAGCAATCTGTGGTAGTGTTAACTCTATCAGTTTTAAGGGCACCTTCCCGACCACTGCCACTGGTAAAAAACCGGTGAATCCGGCTGGTTTTGACAAGTGAGATCGTCCCCTGAGGAAGGCTAAAACCGAATGCACATACCCAAGGCCGAGTCGTTGAGTGGCGTTGTGGGGACAATGCCTTTCTACTAGAGGTTTACCCATGCTAAGGATTTTCCAATTACTGAAGATCTGAACAGTGTTTCTCATCTAATGAGGCATTTCAAGCTGGCGGAGTGTCTTCTTCCATCTCTCTGTAACATGGCCGAGCGCGACGCTTATTTGAGAATAGCGGTTTAGCGCCAATGGAGCAGTGAGAAAATAGACAGTCTCACCACAACTCGATTTTTGGTACCGAGAAGAATTGGGTTATGTAAGCATTTTGTTTAGGCGGGATAAAGCTTTCCTAGCACTTTTTCACTATAAGACGATAAATACGATTATAAAACATTGAACTATATATTGTGTTCAATAAAACTCTCTTTTATTTCTTCTTTGTCACACCTCTAGTTCTCAGGTTCATGAAAATCTTGAAGTCCATAAACATAAGAAAAATAAAAGGCTTTAGTCGGTGACATGTACTGGCCAGCAGGGATTGGTAATTGAGTTGATCAGACGCAAATGACGATGGGACCACAACGTGCATCGGCCACCATGTATTTTTGGTCCAACTAACTGGTTGATTTGAAGCTGATATTAACGAATACACCATACGGCCAAATAATCGAGACATTGCTGCATCTCTTGTTTTCCAACGCCGCTATCGGCATCGCCTCTTCTCATCTCCCTTCATGCTCTCCTCAAATATGTTAGCTCGTGCTTTGTGTTTCTTTTCATTGTCTCGTAGATTTTTTTCTTTGGTTTAGTATAGGCAATGGAGGGTTTGGAGCGAACTGGTGTTCCTATTCTTCCGATTGTGAAACCTTCATCTGCAATGGAGGTTCTGGTCTCCTCTATATATCGAGTTCAAGCTTCTGGATCTGAAACTGTCTCTGAAACTAACCAGCAAATCATTGGAAAATCCAGCGCTTGCTATCATTGTCCTCTTATGAATAACAAACAACTCGTCGTTCCATCAGACGGCGACATCTCATCCTCCTCCCCGGAGTTGATACATGTAAACCAGTTCACTTAGTCGTAACAATTCGTAGTAAAATAGTTGTTAATTACACTGAAACTATACTATGAATTATCATGATAGTCGAGTGTTATAACCAATTAACACCGCACACGTTATTCAATAATTATTATTAAAATATAAAATTAATATAAATAAAAAATATTTAAAACATGAAATATGTGAAATATGAGAAACATAAAAGTTGAAGATAAAAAATAAAATTAATTAAGTACTAATAAGTCTAAGGTCTTCATATAGCTCGAAACTGAATTGATAGGTGAGTCGATCAAATTCCGGATGCTCCTTTGCAGTGCATTGGTGTTGAATGGTTTGGTGTCTCAACTCTCACACCCGCCCAGTCTCCGGGTTTTCCGATGCTAGCATAACTTCGAACAACCCTCCATATTCTCCAACCGAGTCCCGGTGTCCTATTGTTCATCCTGAAGTTGTGCAATAATGTTGTTGGCCATCGTCAAATCTGCACGCAGCTGAGAATCTTTTAGTCTCGCAACAGAATAGGTGGATGTCACCTTTGGGACATAGTTGACCGAACCAGAACCAACGCTAATCATCTGTCTTGTTTTCTTTGGGACAACATTTAATAGAATTTGAAAATTTAATTAGTTAATAATAACTAATTATTATTACTAAAAATTAAATATCTGAAATAATAATTATTTTTTACCTAATCAAAAATCTTGTCCACCTATTGCGTGGAAAGCTAGACGGGTGTGCCATCCGGAGTTTGGTGCGTCAACCGGATCTGACGCTCTTCGACCCAAACCACCACTTCGTTGTGGATCCTCTCTGATCTAGGATCCAAAAATTGTCGGAATGCGTTTAGTGTGCCTCTCTGAAGGTCGGAAAAGAGACGGTAGTTCTCCTTCCCAAGTGGCCTAAAAAAATAAAAATATTAGAAATATAGATACTCATTAATATATCTTATACAATAAAGTAGACCATGTTCTCTCCTCCTTCATCCATGTCCTCAAAGAGAGTGGGGCAAATCTCGACACGTGTCGACATTCTAAGCACTCTGCGATTTTTTTTTCGGCTGTTACGTAAACGATTGTTTGAGAGTTGGGCTTTTATCTAAATGAATATGTTAGGCCCGTAATTTAGTCCATTTAGAGACCTAATCGGATTTAGAAATTAGGTTTGGTCGTCGTCTTCCTCTTTCACATGCGGCCGCGACGATGTGATTCACCATCTGAAAGCGTCGATTCCGAACTCTGTAACGTTGCTCATCGATGAAAACGTAAGATCCACTGTCTCATACTAACCCTCTAATATCCATTTTGTTATACTTTTTTCCAATAACATTACACCATTTGACTTTGTGAAATCGATTGTGTTCAGGGATACAACTGTCTGTGTTAGTCTGTTTGACTGTTTGGCTCTTGCTTTCCATAGCAAGCTCGATGGGTACGGGAGGGAGCCAAGATTTGTTCTTGCCGCCGGCATCAATCCTAAGATGGTTGCGGGTAAGAGATATTTGAATTCAAACATATAGTTGCCTAAACCATTTGTTCGATTCACAATATCTTATGAAACTCCCTAATTGTTATGGCAGGGAAATTATATCTAAATGAGACTTATGCCGCACGTATTTACTTCTAATATGAGACTTCTGTAGGAAAAGCTGAGATTGACAGGCGAGACATTCTCCTTTGTAAATTGATTCTCTCTTTCTCACCAGTGAACCATCAATGTAAGTTTCCGACATCTCACTGTGAACTTTCGAAACTTAGATGCGTGTGGGTGTTCTTGATTCAGCTCATCAACAAGTGGGTTCCTTTGGGGTTTCTCAAATATCGGTTATTTTTTGGGGATTTTACTACCATTCTCTTTACTTCAAAGTTGGATTCTTTTTGTGTTTGCAGGGGGATTGTTTTGGAACCTCCTTGTCCGAGAAGGTTCGATGGGATTAGCATTGACCCTGAGCCTAACTCCAACTTTGATAGCTTACTCTCTAACTTTGATAGCTTACTCT
>NC_027754.1:28571705-28578769 GCF_000695525.1 Brassica oleracea var. oleracea
TCTCTCTCTCTCTCTCTCTCTCTCTGTCTTTTGATTCAGTGTTTTAGCTCTTTATTGAGTTGTGCATCGGTTTATGATTTGTTTAGTTTAATATTTAGAAAGTAGAGAACAGCTTCTCGTGTTTTTTACATTGGCGTGTTTAAAAAGGATGGGAAGGAGAGGTGGAGGTTTTGTAATGCGTGTATCAGAAGATGAGATGTAAAGTGATGTAGATGAAGAGAGTGATGAAGAAGAAAAAGAAAAAGATCATAGCCAAATCTGTACGAAAGGGAAACATTTTGCTTGTGATGAGCTATACTTGAGGTGATTGCCACCAACTCTCGCTTTTTTCTTTCAAAATTGTGGATGACTTCTTCAATGTTATTCTATGATTTTTTAATCAGTTAGTTTTTGTGCATATAGTGATGAATCTGATGATGAGTTTGACTGTGAACCCGAGAAGAAGAAGAAGAAAAAGATCATAGCCAAATCTGTACGAAAGGGAAACATTTTGCTTGTGATGAGCTATACTTGAGGTGATTTGCCACCAACTCTCGCTTTTTTTTTCTTTCGATTGGTATATAATAACTGAATGATAATTTGGATCGACTGGTAACAGGAAGATATTAAGAGTCAAGTATCAGTTGCTGAAACAGAAATGTTGCAAGAGATTGAAACCTTTCGCTCTGCAATAGCCCGGGTTGAAAAGTATAAAGAAACTAGAAAAGAAGTGGAGCGTAAACTTGACCTTCAGTACCAGCGAAAAGTGTAAGCTATGGTTCATATGCTGCGATTTTTTTTTCCTTCGTGTTTTGGAAAGTAATTTGTGGGTTCATCAAAATAAAATATGTCATTGTTTCCTTTGCTTTGTAAAGACAAACTGGATTTTAAATTTTTTCTATCATGAATAAAAAATATTATTACTTTATTTTTTTCTTAAAGTTAAAAAATATATTACTACTCCACTGACTCTTAAATTAAACAAAGAAAAAAGGTAATACATACGTAAACCAAAAAACTGCATCTAACCCACAGTAAAAAAATTCTCAAATTCACTCACCAAGAGTAAGAAACTCATTGACATGACATCATGGACACCCCCAAATCTTAATTGACAACAACTAATAATTCAGACTCAAATGGACTACTAACTAACAGAAGAGAATGAAACAAATGGAATACATAAGAGAAATCAACGTCCGATCCCGGCGCGTAGTGCCGGAATACCCCTAGTATTTGAATAAAAGAAATTTAACACTTACAATTTGTAGACGAAGCCCGGCATGTGACGTCTGTCCAGAAGTATGGACCATCGGTAAATGGCCCTCGGGATCTCTAGTCATACAGGCCACTGAGCACGAAGCGGCCACTTTGACCGAGTTTTGACTGAGTGAGGAGTGATCCAATAGCAGATCATGCCATCCCAAACGTCTTCGCTGATGTAGAGGGATTTCCCATCATCTCCTCTATCCTCCAATTTCTCCTTCCGGCCGGAGATGGTGTTAGCTAAGAATTTCATCGCTAAGGCGTTAAAGTTCTTCTTCACTCGCTCTTTAACACCAATAGACCAATACCATTTTTGCTACAAAAATAATTAGTCATTTAAAACATAAATATAAACTAGTTATTTAAAGCACAAATATATATATATATATATTAAATGAAAAGAATATTACCATAAAATACTTGAACCACTTGGTATGAGACTCCAATTGGGATGCGCTTCGATGAAGTATCCTTTGATGGTGTCAGAAACGCTTTGCAGGATATTGTCAGCGCCAAACCTGTAAAATTAAACAAAAAAATTAATTAATTAAAAAAAGTAAAAAAAAAATTGTAAAAAAATTAATGAATTTTTTTGCCAATAGGTGTTTGGCGGTCGATCGATAATGCTTAAACCTTCTCGTGCTAGCAGTCAGAGAAGATCTTTGACGGTGTACCAAGCATACAGAGCATTTGATGGCACTATAAAATCAGGATGAACTCCTCCAACATGTGCTGGAACTGCCTCCAGAGGCGAGGAGGAGACATTTCTATGGTGGAGGAGGTTTCGTCTATGATACTCACTTAGACCGACTCTCAGGGACGACTTCAGGTGTAGATGGGTTACCCAAACTAGATGCATCATAGTAATCAATTTCCTATTAATTTGTTCCCCATATAAGTATGGTGGAGTGGTTTCCCGTACCTTCACTTTTGACTTAAACAATGTCTTTTTCCTTCGGTACGGATGGATAATGGGAAGAAACTACCGATGAAATCAAACCAATATGTCTTCCTTCAACTAAAATGTGTAAGTCCTTCCCATACAATAAAGACAAGATAACCTCTCATGGATTGTCCATCCTGATAGCATCCCCTATGCAGGAAAGTTACTGATGGTTCACAAAAGAATTGATCGCATAGTAAAATTTCTTCTCAAAAACAATCATACAAGTGCACCCATGTTGACCATAATTTCTTCAATTCTTTGTATAATAATATCAGGTGACCGCTTTTGATGATTAAGTCCAAGGATTAATATATTCATGAATATAATTTTTTTTTCATTCACATCTCTCGTTGTCTTTCGGACATTCCAAAGGACTAAATCCATATGTGCAAAGCCCAAGATAAACATTTCAAATATTTCTAGCAAAATCAGGGTGTATCAAATTCAAGTGTTTCCACGTTTTTGCATCTGAGAGATGATTGATCTCGCCATCCGAGTGAATATGCAGTCCTCTCAGATTGATATAATCTTTCAGCCTATCTGTGTAATAGGTAAGTTTCACATCCTTTGGACGATATCCTATTCCGACCACCTCCTTGCGGTTTATATAGTGGTTTCTTGTAGATGCGACACTCCAACAGCTCTACATCTTTTCTCCGGAATACAGTTGTCGATACACATATCTATCATCTCCAAAGATAAGCTAAGATAGTAAACAAATTTCTGAATCTCATACTAAAAATCATCAGAAAATTTATCTTTTGGTACATACTCTTTAAACAACTCCGCCCATGTATTCATACAAACTTTAGATAAATTATGATCAGTTTTGATATTCATCATCTTAGCTGCCAATGAAAATTTAGATAGATTTTTTCTACAATCTTTATAGATTGGTTGATTCGCAACATCTAATATTTCATAAAACTTTTTAGCATCCAAGTTGGGTTCTTTTATATTATTTACTTATGTAGTAATAAGTGATTGCAGTCGGTTACAAAAAATAAAAATAAAGGAAAATTGCATAATGTTATTAAATTGTTATATGTAGGGTACTTGCTATAATTGCGTGAATGCAACCGTCTGAACTAGATCTCGTTTATTATATAAACATTTTGTTTTCAATTCTAAATCGTTATATATTATAATATATATGTGTCTATCAATTTTTAAAACATAATAAGTATACAATATATCTTTTCATTGAATAAATTGTTTCAAACTTTCACATGTATTTGTATCTTCTTCTATATATATATTTTCGGATTATTGTTTCATTATTAAAATCATAACTATATATATAAAGATTAGTAAAATATTGTTTTATTGTCATATTCAAAAATATTGTAACATTTCACAAATTTAGAAAGTTTTTTAAAAATTAAACTGCTCGCTTCATAGATTTATATTATCGAGTAAATAATTAAACATTTAGTTTTTATTTAATTTTTTAAAATAAACTATATAGTTAATTTGTTTTCATTGGTTTAAGGGCAATTCAGAATTGCCAATTCTCCTAAATGGACTATTTTCAAGTTTTGGTCACAAAAATAGATTACGAGGAAAATGACCAAAATGTTTCATTTAATACGTAAAATAACACTAATACCCTAGATATAAAAAAAATTAAAAAAAATTAAAAAAATAAAAAAATAAAAAACAAATTAAAAAAAATAAAAAAAAAAGAATTTTTTTTTATAGTTTTAGATTATATGTTTTCAAATTCGATTTTTTTATAAATTTTTTTTTTTCGAATTTTTTTTTGAAATTTTCTTTTTGTAATTCGAAAATAATTTTTGAAACTATTTTTCAAATTTTTATTTTCAAATTTTTAATCTTTAGTTTTTATTTTATAAAATTTTGAACCTCAATCCCAAATTCCCACCCCTTAACTCTAAACCTTAAGATTTGAATTAGTTAACCCTAGGGGTATAAATGTATATTACTATTTAATGAAACATTTTGGTCATTTTCCTCTTCATTTTGATCATTTTCCTCTTTGTGGTGTATTTTTGTGACCAAAATTTTTTTATTGCTATCTTAGGGTATTTTTCTTGGTTTAAAGTAGTAAAGATTAATCATTGTTAGATAATATAATTTTTGTTATTTAAAAAAAAATATTTATAATTTTAAAAGTTAATTTAAATAATTAACATATGGAGGTATAGTATTTCAAGTTTAAATTATATCTATTTAATTTATACTATCTATAAATCCAATTGATCATCTATTGTTTAAATCTAATTATTGATAGCCCAATAAAAATATCTGGTAGGTTCGAAATTTAAATGATAAGATTAGAGATTAAATGTAACATGACTTTTTATGAATAGGTCCATTAGATCCATTTTAAAAAAAAAATCACACATAAATTAAAGTCGTGAATTCTGTTCTAATTATAAAATAGTGGAGACCAATATTTACTTTCGGTCCTAAAATGGAAAAATTAAATTTCTGACATTTCCTTTTGTGGAGTATAATCACACAACGTGCGTTGTTACTTGTTAGCTCTCGACATACAAATAAATCTATAATTGCAATAATGAATAAAATACAAATATGAAATATGATGACATGATTGTGAATTTTCTAACCGTGAAATGTTAAGATGGTGAAAGTTATATATAAATCCAAATCATGATTTTGTCAACACATATAAATCTAAATCAAGACAGCAATCTGAGCATCCATTGTTTTATATTGCAAATTTTTTTGACAAATTTGTCAGAGACTCCAAGCATGTTGCTTATATTGGAGAGAGCGAGATGAGGTTGTAATGGTGAGTATGTTCGTGTGGTTGCAGAAGAAAATGTCAGTTTACTTAAACCCTCTGAAATAATTCTGCAAACTTGCGTAAGTTTTTTGCATTTCCAGTTTGTTTTAAAAATGTCTAATAACTTCAACCCAAAAAGTGATGAATTGTATAATATTTTAGCATTCAAACTAGGACTAATCTCATTAATACCACTAAAAAATTTAATCACAAAATAGCATGTATTAAAAGGAACAAAAAAACTAAAATATCATCACCATTAATAAATCTAATATATAATTTTAATAAATAAAATAAAATATATTAAAAGAAATAACTATTTTCACTCTATACGATAATTTTTAAATCCTAAATATTAATCTTTAAATTCTAAATCATAAACCCTAAATATATACTTGTCTTCACATTTTTTATTGAATGATTTTTGTGGTTTTTATCTTCATCTATGATTTTTGGAACGTAGATAACTAAGATAAGTTTACATCCATTAATTGGGGACTATGATAACGTGTGTGTGCGTGTGTATGCGTGTGTGTGTTGTGTGTGTGTGTTTGCAGGGGCGGAGGCAGTTAGTAAGTGGGGAGTCAGCTGACCCCACTTTAAAAAAAAAAAATTTGAGATAAAATTTGTATAATTTTTGTATTGACCCCACTTAAAAAATAAATTTGACCCATAAAAATAATTACAAAACATTAAAGACAAAATTTTATTACAACTAATCTATTTTTATTTTTAAAACTTTGGATTGGTATCAATTTTAATCTTATTTTTCTATAATTCCAAAAATTTATTAAATCACTAAACATATTTTTTTTTTTAATTTTAAACATTGTTAATAAATTAGTTTAAGCCCAAATTATATTAGATTTAGACTCAAATAGTTTATAATATAGAAATATTAAAAAATAAACAAACTATAAAAAAATTAAGCTATGAGTGAACGTCGAGTATATTTGTATTTTTTGGAGTAATATATTTGTAGTTTTTTGGTCATTTATACATTTTGCTTTTGATTTTTTTTCGACTCTAGTACAAAAATTTTCTGACTCCGCCATTGTGTGTTTGTGTGAGTGTTGAGTGTTGAGTGTTGAGTGTTGAGTGAGATGTGTGTGTGTGTGTGATTGAGTGTTGAGTGAGAAACAAAAATTTCTAGCAAAATTTACATACAAAGGAATAATTATGTTAAGTTTTAAGGGTTTATTGGTGGAATAAACAAAAAGAAAAGGATATTAGCTTTTAGAGAGAAGGGAAGAGAGAGATAGCAAAAAAAAAAAAGGAGAGAGAGTGAGATTTTGGTTAGATAGTGAATTATGTTTTTTTTTTGTTATTGAGCCTAATTTCCCAAGTTTAGTTTTAATTGGTAAAAAAAAAGATATTTACAAAAAAAAAACAGTTTTATTTCTCACCAACTTTCATTATTATAATTTTTGGCCTTTTGGCTTTTATGTATAATATTGTTGAACCTAGAGACATTGAAACTTTCCCGCGGATTAGAAGCTCTGAGGTAGTGTTGGGGTATATGTTAATTTACAAGAGTTACTTCTTTTTTCTAGAAAAAAGCTCTGAGGTAAGTGTTGGAGTATATGTCGCTAGAAAAATAACGACGTCTAATGGCAGGATGGGAAATTTGCCCCTAACCATACAAAAAATATAAATACACAATCTAACCAAAAACATTCTCTCTTCTCATTTTTCTTTTTATCTCTTTCTTATACTTCTTACTACAAATCTAATTATTTTTTTCTTGTTATTTAGAAAATAAGTCATGATAGGATTGGTTGGTTTTATGTACTCTTGCTATCACAGTTTTCGGGTTGTTGTAAATGAAGTGTTGGGAAAATACTTCTGTTATCATTACTGTCGACCAGAATGTCCATATATATACAAGGTATTAGACCGTCATAAGGTCATGTTTATCCTAACAAGATAAGGATAAGGATAAACACTATGTTACAGATATACATGGAATATATACTAGATAAACACATAGTCTCTGGTTGTCTTTATCATGTCCCGGATTGGGCCTGCAGTACGGACTGGTCCATGGTCGATCATCATTTGGTTTATAACACTCCCCCTTGATCGACACATCCGGTACAG
>NC_027754.1:28581879-28582714 GCF_000695525.1 Brassica oleracea var. oleracea
TTTTCGATTTAAAAATAAATATATTTTCTCAGATATATCTCTGATATTTCGATTTTAAAAAATAAAAAAAATATTTTTTTCAATACTAATCAAGTTCTAGTCGTTATCAATCATCAGGAAAACAAATTTCTCAGACAAGAACATGAGGTAAAACCTCGGATTAATTTATGAAACCATGATCAGATTTTCAAAAAAAATTATGCAACATGCAGTCCTTAACAGTTCTAGTTGATTCAGATCAAATAAGAATATTAAACAGGACAATAATGATAAGTTTAAGCAAGTAACAGCCGGTTTCTTTCAACATATAGCAGTCAGATTTTTTAAAAAAATTGTTTAACTTTCAATCCTAAACAGTTCTAATGTGAAACTATCATCAGGAAAAGTTTTAACCAATTTTAAAATCAGTTTCAGATTAAGAACATGTTCAAAACAAGTCCAGGTTCGAGATTTTAAAGAGTTTATGGTTTCTGGTTTTATTTTATTTGCACAGACATGTTGCTAAATATAGTTACATGGCTGCGGATTGGGGTATTTAATACTTTATGGGTTTTAGATGAGTTTTCGATGATACCTGAAAACTTTTGATGGGTTGATCGGTCTATCAGTTAGAGATCTTCCTGGTTAGCTGATGGATTACTCGGAATTATTGTTTTTGTTGCTGCTTGTTGGAATAGGAGACTGGTATATGGTTGAGAGAGATTTTGGTTTCAGGAATAAATTTTCCGCCTGTATTGTAGCTGAGCGTGGGGGCGCGTCTGAACTCCGATTGATGCGGGGTTAGCGGTGTTGGCTTCGTCTCGTCAAGAGCTTTAATTTGGTATCTCGCTCGTCA
>NC_027754.1:28582773-28584181 GCF_000695525.1 Brassica oleracea var. oleracea
TCCATATATATACAAGGTATTAGACCGTCATAAGGTCATGTTTATCCTAACAAGATAAGGATAAGGATAAACACTATGTTACAGATATACATGGAATATATACTAGATAAACACATAGTCTCTGGTTGTCTTTATCATGTCCCGGATTGGGCCTGCAGTACGGGCTGATCCATGGTCGATCATCATTTGGTTTATAACACGGGTATATTTTTTCTCTTTTAAATTTTTTCTTGTTTGGAATGTGAAAGTAGATTGTCTGACATATAATGAATGTGAAAAACAGATGATTAGTTGGGGTTTAAGTGCTATAGCTGTATGTTTTTATTTAGTCTGTAGCTTTTATTACTATAGTTGTAGAAGTTGTAGTTTTTATGTGAGACCCATTAAATTATTTAAAACTAGGCATGGGTGTTCGGGTCTTCGGTTCGGACCGGTTCCTTTCGGGTCCGGGTCTTTTCGGGTCCTAAATATTTAGACCCAATAGGTACTTAGAAATTTTTGGTTCGGGTTTGGGTCGGTTCTTCTCGGGTCCGGGTCGGTTCGGGTCTATAATTAAAATACCCATAAAATACCTGTAATATTTCGGGTCCATATCGAATCCGGGTCGGGTTCGGGTATTTAGGATCTGAAAATGACATGATATACCCAATTCCATCAACTTTAATTGAATATTTGTCATATATATCTAAAATTTTACAAAACAACTTAAATGAAACTATTAATAATTAAAATAAAACATTTTAAAACTCTAAATTTTACATTTTAAAGCTTTATATTACTTTAAAAATGTTAAAAAATAATAACAAATGTTGTTAACAAAAGATGTTTCAACTAAATCATAAAATAATATATATAAAATAGAACACAAAAACATCATAGTTTTAGATATATATGTTTTTAAGTCGGGTACAAATCGGTTCTTATCGGGTCGGGTATATTCGGGTCGGTTCTTTTCGTGTTCGGGTCTATTCGGGTCGGTTCCTTTTCGGTTCCGGTTCCTTCGGATAAAAAAAATTTAGACCCAAAAGGTACTTGTAAATTTTCGGTCCGATTCCGGATCAGGTATTTTTGGGTCGGTTCCGGTTCGGGTTTTCGGATCCAGGTTAAAATGTCCAGGCCTACTTAAAACTAGAGAAATTGATTTAAAAACATTAAGTTGGCTACCATTTTTCAAAAATACATTCAATAAATAATATTCTAACATTTATGTTGAGGGTTAAGTAATGGGAAAATTGGAAAAATGAGACACTTTAAACTTTTATTTGTCACAATAGGACTTTTGATATTTTGGGCAATTATGGACATATTTTACCCTTCTTTTATGGGAAAAATAGTAAACTGAATTTTAAAAATGTTAAAAAATATGAAAACTATTGGAAACATAAGTATGACAATATATATGTTTAAA
>NC_027754.1:28585434-28599155 GCF_000695525.1 Brassica oleracea var. oleracea
ATACCTCAAGGCTCAAGTCCAGTATCAACACAAACTTACAAAACGTTAGATACTAAAAGATAATACCTCAAGTCAAAGTCCCTTCTCCTTTATCCTCTTCTTCTTTCTCCTCTTCCTTCTTCTCAACAGACTCATCATCTAAGAAGAAAACAATTTTCTTTTCAATGAAACATATCAAAAAAATTAAAAAATCATTGTAAAACAGATTCGATAAACACAGAAGAAGAAACCCTAAATCCTAGATAGATCGATCAAAAATAGATGAATCAAAGAAGAAACAAACCTAGAATGATTTTCTATACAAACCCATAAGAAAAAAATCACTGATTTTCAAAAAAAAAATTGAACAAATCGAAGATTTTCGAAGACGCTAGAGGGAAAGAGATGATTTCCGATGAAACAAGGATTCTCCATAACCCTAATCGCCATTGATACAGGTTGAAGTTACGTTAGAGAAAGGAGTAAAGCGAAAAAAAAATTAGGGTAAAACCATTTAAGTGTTTTTTTTTTCTCTAGTGGGTTTTTTTTTCCCTTCTGTTTTTAATTTTTTTAATTTTAATATTAAATCAACTACGAAATATTTTATTTATTGGTTTTTAATTAAAGAAATTGAATAATTTAAGGGTATAATGGTACTAAAATTAATCTAAATCCTCTTTCCCTAAATAATCTTCTAAAGATCTTATTGGGACAAATCTAAGTTCAAAGTGTCACTTTTTTCCAATTTTTCCTTAAGTAATTATTCTTTAGGATTTGGTATTGAGAAATTGCAGTTTTCACAGAATTGTTTTTGGTTTTTGAGTTCTCAAAAACTATTTTCTATCCATTCATAATTTTACCAAAGTAGATTTTCTAATGTTTAGAGAAACAAATTTTGTTTTGTTTTTTTATGACAAAGAAACTAATTTTGTTTATAGTTTTATCATGTTATACTTAAAAATCAAAATCCATATTTTATTGGTTTTTGTCTACCACAACAGATCTTTTCAAGGGAAATATCGTAAAACATTCTAAATTAGTTACTATTTTTCAAAATACACTTAATCAAAGAAGATATAGTATTTAGATTTAGCGTTAATGATTATTGTTTAAGATTTAAATTTATTGGTCTGAGATATTTGAAAAGTTATCATGGACACGAAATTGCTCTTAGCTCTAGATTGTTTGGCTTTTGTTTCCTGTTTTGAATGGTTGTTGGCTCTAATTAATATCTTTCTTTGTAGGATAATCGGTTTAGTTTGGTCTTGTACATAAAAACTATTATATATGATTTTTCAATATTAATTTCTCTGGGCACCAAAAAGAACACTCCGTCCAATTTGATTTGATTACACAAAGAAATGCTTTTGAATATTGGGATTCTAAGACCATGAAACCGGACGGTTTATAACAAGTTTCGGTTCTTTTAGCAAAAAAAAAAAAAAAACAAGTTTCGGTTCTTCGAACGGTTATAAATAAATTCCGGTTTACTTTGATTAAACTTTGTTCGGTCCGAATGCTACTTAACACCGTACCATCTTATACAATAAAGGAGACTTGCCTCTCTCCTTAGAGTGCCACGTCATTGAAGAAGGAGAGGCAAATCAGGACACGTGTCCGATTCTCTAAAAGCGATTGTAGTTCTCGATTTATAATTTTACACGATTTGTACTTGCATGTTGGGCTATTATTTAAGAGCTTAGCCCAGTAAAATAATAAACATCCGACCCACTAATAAAGTAGGTTACAAGCAAGCGTCTTCTACTTCTTCATTGTCGACGCAACCATCAAATCTTCTCCCCTCAATTCCGTCGATGGAGTAAATCAGTATCAATGGCGTGCAATTAATTCACCGTACTTTCTCCTCATCAATCCAGACTTTTCACCTCCCCCATCAACCGAATCAGCTATATATATCTTATATATATATATGTGGTCTCGACCAATGATCCCACTCCTTTGCATTCAATCGGTTTTAGTCTCTGTTTTGCATGAACTCCATCAACGGCGACTTCCCACCTTCTTCTTGCTGATTCGAAAGCTGGATGTTGACTGATAAGGAAGGCAGGGGCGACGAGGATGGCTTCCTCATTGGGTTGTCTCACCGACTCACTCCCTCAACTTAACACTTCCTTTCTTCAACTCCAAGTTCGAGTTATGGATGAGAAAGTGGATGCTCGATCTATTGCTTTATGTTTCGATTTTGATCTAATCCGACTTATTTCATGGTTTCTCAGATAAGGATGAGAATTAAAAGAAGCACACACCAAGACCAAAACGCTAAGGCTATCTCTCTTTGAAAACGCTAAGTTCTTGCAGCAACGTCTCACCCATTAGGTATATGAAAATCCATTTTCGCTTTTGCTTAAAGCATCTAACTTGAAGCTTGGATTTTGTGGTTACCCTTCTTAGCTTTCTTAAGGTTCACACGAAAACGTAGACGAGAGCTGGTGCCGCAAGAACTGCTAGACAGACTGTGCAAGAGCTCGAATGGCTGTTTGACAAGCACAAACCTCTTACGAATCATACTATTGCGAGAACCCTACAACTAGAAGTTCCTTGAATGGCGATTACTCAGCTCTACTGCTCCAATTTGAAGGCTGGTCGTTGCAAGGACAGAGGTGTTGGGAGGCGAGGAATGTTAAGAAATCCGGCGAGCTTATGGGTGTGGATTTGGTGTTCCTCGATAAGAAGGTAAAGATCCTTGAAAGGTTTTATTGTAATTACTTTAACATCTTGCCTTTATATATAGTTTTTTTTTTTGTAAACGATTTGTTGCCTTTATATTTACCATTGAGACCAACGAGTTCATCCTTTTTTCAGCTACCTTGATCCACGGTTCTATACTTCTATTGGTGCTCATAGACTTAACACTTTCAACCACTTGCTGAGGGAAGGGGTCATCTATGAGTCGAGCAAATTCCAAAACATCAACATGAACGGCTACAGGCTTACCATCTGCAGCATCAGCAGAAACATATACATCACGCTGATATTGTACATAGGAAGTGGATAAGTTTGAGCTTTGATAACTCGAGTTGTACATCGCTTAGTGCCTTATGAAAGGAGATGAGCATGGAAGCAGCAAATGTGGAAGCTCTAGACGAGGCCACTGCTCTAAGAGAACGTCAGATGTATATTTTTGTATTTCATTTGACAGCCTCACTTAATAATTATTGGGCATTTAAAAGCCATGTTTGAAATTGACAGGAAATATCGGGTAGGAAATCAGAGTGCCTCCTATAAGTAACAGGGTTGCAGATATCCCTCCTGGGAAAATATGGTCACAAACCCATTTATGGATTTCCTTATCGCAGGTATTTACTTATCTTGATCACTCTCTTTCAGTTGATAAACACATACTAGCAAGAAAAAGGCTCTATGATGTGTAAAGTATGAGTCTTTTTGATGTTGTGTTCAAATTGCAGGGGATATTTTAAATGCGGTAGCAAGACAGATTGTCCTTATAGGAACCACGTAGAAAGATGTTTGGAAGATCCGGCAATGCCGTAACAACATAACTTTCATTTATCATCTGTGTTCTCTCCAATGTGCATGATGATAGATGGGTCTTGATTCTGCTCCAATATTGTGTGATAAAATGATGGAAGCAGTGCTTTTAGTTCGGTGGATTTGCGCATGAGAGAGTTTACTGCTGTTGGTTGGTTTGGTTTAAGGGGTAAACGAAGGATTTGTAAAGACCTTTGTTCTTATTCCTATCAAGTTTATTTCTTTTAATGATTCGCAATTTTGTAGCAGGGTCACAAAGAAATCAAATTGAGTAAACCAAACAAAGTATATATCCAGATCATTTGATGTTTTTAATAACACGAACCAATTGGTTTAAAACTAAATTAAAAAAAACACACACTGAGAAACCAATGTAGCTTGATTAGTTAAGAATAAGACTAAGTGTTTTCCTGCACCAAGTAAGGAATTTTTTAAATCTAACTTATATTTAAAAATAAATTTTATTAAATATTATAGATTTTACTATTTTTTACTAATATTTAATATATATTTGATATATATTAAATAAATTTGTATCAAACTAATAAAATGATATAAAATTGTATAATTATAAAAAAATTGGCCTAAACAATATTTATAAAATTTGTAGATATATAAAAAACTAATGATCTTACGATTAGATATTTAAATTTTTTTTAAAGTTGTAGAAATTTTTTAAAACTTTAGTAATACAAAATAATAATATTTTGAAATTTGAAATGTTATATTTGAATATATTTATTTTATAGATGATGTATGAGTTATTACCGTATTTAAAAAAAGTTTACCAAAAAGAAATATCAATATTGAATGTAATATATGAATTATTATCATATTCTAATAAATTTGCCAAAAATATAAATCAACATTAAATGAAATTATCTATGTCATATTTTTTCTAGAAGCCATGTTATCAATTTCAGTAATCATGTCATATTTGTTTTGTTAAATTGATTATAAAAAGGACATGTGGCAAAATCAGTTCGCAAATATAGTCCGGGGGATATTAATGATATAAAAATATTGTCACTAGGTAATTCAAACTTTCGAGAACCCCTATAATCACCTCCATCCGTAAACGAAACCATAGCTTCCGTTAAGACAAAAATTCAAAAACAGTTAAAAATTTTGCGACTGCAATGAATAGTTAATTAATTCTCAAACATCATAACCAAACTTCGCCCATCCCAATTATATTGAATCAACATATTATCATAACATTCTTACCAGGTAAATCACCTTTTAACTGCTTCAATACAAATTAACGAATAATATGTGATCAAAATGGATGTTGAATACTACAAACAAAATACAGTCACGAACTGATCTTTTCATGCTTCACTTAATACGAGTATGTGGAGAGTGTGGCTGCAATATCAAAAACACACTACAACAAACATATCAACTCTGCAGCTATGTTCGTGTATACCACAGACACGAACGTTATACTAAAAACAATCTAATTCAAGCCAATTTTCACACCTCAAGCTCTAGCCGCCGACCAATTTTACATCGTCTCCAATACAAGCATAACGGCCAACCCCACATCAACATGGGTTCAGAGAAACTAACACTGTGGATTTGACTTTTCTAAGTACCCAACAAACATAACCCAAAACAAACAACTACTCCAACAACTTACTAATAAAAAGAGATAAATGGGTTTCAAAGCCACCACCATGGACACTTAACATAACTCGAATGCACAATGGTAACTTTAACTGCAGTTCGGCCCACACCGACATATACGGTCATATAAAACATTAACGATCAAACCAACAACAAATTCCAATGTCACAAGACATCTTACAACCAAATCATGGACATCCCCACCTAGCAATCTAAGATTAGTGATCGTACACTCATGACAACACTATAAAGAAATAAAGTTTTATCACGTACCCAAGCATCACAGACACAACAAAAACCAATCACTCACAACAAAGACGTACACAAATAGACACCATATATAGACCATACGAAAAGATGACATCCCGCGCTCCCCGCGGGCACACCCCTAGTTGTTTATAAAAGACACAACCCATATATGACTTCTGATTTTCTCATGTAACACTGTTTCTAATACTTACTTTGTTCAAACATCAAACACCATTTATCTTACCGGCAACAATGAATCTCCTGAACTCCGATGATGCCTTATTAATGATTAACACTTTATTGAACTCCTCCGATTTGTGGCCATTAGATCCGGCGAATCTCAGCCAGCTGCCACTAGCTCCGACGGCCATTAACTCCTCCTCCGATTTGTGGTCATATGTTCCGGCGAATTTCGGCCAGATCCAGTACGAGGAAAGCAACATTTCAGCCAGCGCCGTAAAACTCGAGGACTCGGCTCACTTTAACATTGATACCAAAACGACGCCGGAAAAGAAACGCGGGAGAAGACCGACGCACGGTAGAGAAGAGCCGATGAACCACGTGGAAGCCGAGCGGTTGAGACGCGAGAAGCTAAACCAGCGGTTCTACGCGTTACGAGCGCTTCTGCCAAACGTAACGAAAAGGGAAAAGGCGTCGATACTTGAAGACACGGTTACGTACATTAACGAACTGAAAGTAAACGCGGAAAACGCTGAATCGGAGAAAAACGCGTTTGAGATCCAGCTCAACGAACTCAAGGAAAAGATCGCAGGAAGGAGAAACGGGAGTTCTAGCGTTTGTGGCGGCGGGGAAAAGACGCCGGAGATTGAGGTGAAGATCGACGTGAAGGTTATGGATCGTGATGCGCTGATTAGACTGGAGTCGAGCAAGAACAACCATCCTGGAGCGAGACTAATGAATGCGTTTATGGATTTGGAGGTAGAAGTGAATCACGCGAGCATCTCGGTGATGAACAATCTCATGATTCAACAAGTGACGGTGAAGATGGGGTCGAGGGTTTACAAGCAAGAGCAGCTCCGGGACTTGTTGTTGTCGAAGGTTAATTAGCGATTAATTTTGGGATTTGTTGAGGTTTATGAGGTTCAAATTGTAATTAAGCAATTGTACTTTGTTTGTCTCATCATGCTTCCCAGCCGTTTGGATTAGATTTTGTGTACGTCCCCTTGGTAATGATATGGATATGGATATGTATACGTGGTACTCATAGATTCACTAGTAAGCCCCCACAAAGAAGGATAAGCCATAGCTAACTAAAAATCTAACCGCTGGTGAAAAATGAATTGGTTGCGACGTGGTTGGTGTCGGAGATTCTTCTTCCGAATAATTCTTGGCCCACCATAACAGGATGTCGCTTCATCATTTTTAATGGTTTTTACTATATCAACAAATATGGAGCCAATAAACCCCAAATGAAATCTAAAAAGGCATCTGTAAAAATCTTGGCCTGTGGTAGGGTGACAGGTCGGAGATATGATAGGCCAACAACACATTTTTAAATTATTTTCCTTTTTTTCCGAGAGAAAGTTTTTTTTTTTTTTTTTTTTGTTCAACCTTCGAGAGAATAGTTTGCTGATAGAACGTCGTCAGTCACCTATATTTAACAACTTCTTAGGCTTAGTTAGAAGTAAAGCTACAAAGTAAGATTTGTATACGTACACTTGAACATATGGCAAATGACTTAAGGAAGAAGGAGAGATGTGGGACTTGGCTCAAAAGGATGAGAGCCGGATGGAATGGAAGTGAAAGGTATACTCTTTGTATCTAAGTTAACTATCTGTACTTAATTTCAGTTTGTGCCTTTGGTTAGGTGAAAGATTAGTTTAGGCGATTATTGGCGTAAACCAATACACATGTCTCTGTTATGCACGTGTGTAAGAAAGTCTGTAAAACGGCTAAATTATAAAGTCATTTTCACTTATAATCCTAATAGATTTTTTTTTATAGAAAATGTAATCCTTTTTTTTTTGAGCAACAGAAAATGTAATCCTAATAGTTGATTGTAAGAGAAATGCACATATTGGACCGTCATGAGATTTCACGAACTATAGACAATTTAGTTAAAAAAAATGGAGGAGATTGGTTGGGCTTTATCTATCTACTTTAGCTTTATTTTTTTCTAAATCATTAAACTTTACCAATCATGCTTTATCTTTACTTTTCAAAGCTAAAGCCTACATCAAATTTCTATTAATTTTTACCAATCATGCTTTAGCTTTATTTTTAAAGATACAGCAAAAAAAATAAAACAAACTTTTTCTTATGTATTTTAGTTAAAAAACTTACATCTTTCATTTAGAAGCTATAGAAACTGTAAAATAAAAAATATCTATAATATTAAATAAATAAGATAATCATAATAAAAAAAACATCTATAAATATTTTAGTCTAATTTTGGGTGCTTTTAAATTATTGAAATATTTTAAATAATATAAATATTATTTACATATCACATTTTAAATAACATAAAACTTTGATAATTTTAAAAAATATTAATATAAATTATTTTAAGTGATAAAAATAATAATTATTTTATATATACATCACATATTTTACATATTTTATTTTAAAATATCTGCAGCCTATAGCTTACAGCTACAACAAATTTAAGTACAACAAAACTCTCTGCAAAAATAATCAACAGTAGCAACTTTACAGCTACAACCAATTTATCTACAGCTAAACTTTTACAGTTAAAATTCTACAGCCACAGTCGAATCAATCATAACCAATATCTTACGGTTTAAAGATCTATTTTGATGCGTGGCTGTGTGCTAATGCTATCTTTTAAAGTTTTAAGGGATTCTAGACCACCGTTTTATTTTGTAAAGAAAGTTTATATTCGAGTTTTAGTTGTTTTAGTGGATTGTTGGAAATTACTAGTTCTGAAGTAGCTATCTGACACTGAAAAGTAGGGGTGGACACTTCGGTTATTTTCTCGGTTCGGTTTGGGTTCGGTTCGGTTTGGTTAGTTCGGTTCTATTATTTCTCCAACTGAAATAAACCATAGTTAGTTTGGTTTGGTTCGGTTCAGTTTGTGTTTGGTTCGGTTTATATTCGGTTCGGTTTATATTTGGTTCGGTTTATATTTGGTTCGGTTGGGTTTTGGATCAGTTTAGTTAGCCTTCTTAGTTAGGTTTTTCTTAGTTTATTTTTAAGAGAAATTATGTTTTAAAACATAAATTATGTAAACGTAAACTATGTGAACTAAATTCAATATAAAACTAAAACAAAAACCTTCTAAAAGTCACAAAAAGTATATAAGAATTAAAACAAATGAAATTTTTCTAAAATAAAAAAACTAACATCATTAGTAATGTCTCTTATATCTTTATTTAAAAGCTTGCAATGAATCATCTTCCATGTGACGCCGTGGAGAAGAAATTTTGTTTTTAATAAAATTTGTTTTAGGTTTTATATAAAAATATAAAAATTCAGACTTTTCTATTTTTTAAATCAAATATTTTAATGATTACATATTCGGTTAGAAGAATATATGTTAATTAATGAAAAATGGAAAATATTTGGTTTGGTATTAGAATTTTAGTATATTGGTATTACTAATATTTTTAATTTAAATAATTACAAAAACACATTGGTTTCTCGGTTCGGTTCGGTTTAAAACCGAACCATACTAAACCATTCGGGTTAGGAAAATCTTCAACTGAATGGTTTGAAATAGACTTTGGTTCGGTTTGAATCGGTTTCGGTTCGGTTGGTTCGGTTTGACTCGGTTCGGTTCGGTTTTTTTCACCCTTACTGAAAAGTGAATTCTGAATGAACGATATCTCATGTTTTATTTTTTTTCAATTTCTTCTTTTATGTTTTCGATTTATCACAAGTATCATAGTTCTCAGGTTGGATATGAATAGTATCACTGGATAAATAATTAACTCTCAGAGGATCCTTATGGTCCTATCAATAGGAAGATAATTCAAAAACTACTCTCCCTAAAAGATTATCTTTTATCCCGACACTACCATAATTAGGCGTGAGACTTATTATCAGAGATCCGGATTCGATCCGAGATCCGCTCCGGATCCGCTCTAAAAATAGGATATCCGGGGTGTCCGGATCCGAATCCGGATAGTAAAATCTTGGATCCGTGCAAAGCGAATCCGGATCCGGATATCTTAATTTTTAGGTCCGGATATCCGGATCCGGATCCGTATTTTTAAAATACATTAAATTTATAAATTTTATTAATATTTATATTTGATATATTAATATTTATACATGAATTAATCTTATAATATTATATTTTAGTTTTTACAATATTATAAACATATATAAATATTTAATTTATGTATTATATTAAAAAAATTAGTATTTTTTGTTAAAAAAATTATTTTTAATTATTTTGACGGATCCGGATCCGGATTCGGATATCCGCGGATAATAGAATATCGAGACGGATATCTGAAACCCGGATATCCGGAAACCACGAATCCGGATCCGGATATTAAATCCACGGATCCGACGGATCCGGATCCGGATACCCAAAATTTCCCGGATATCCGGATCCGTCCCAGGGCTAACCATAATAACATACTAAGGTATTGATCCTTTGATGAGGTCTTTCATTCATCCACCAACTAAGTTTCCAATAAATATCTCCTTTTGATTGCTACAGAGTTTCTGAAAGAAAAATCTGTCATCACCAACGAAAAGTCGGTCTAATCTCTAATGGCTAAAGCTCTTGTATCCCCTATATATTATTTGAAAAGCATTACAACTTCTTTTTGTACCCACATGTCATCGTTATGATGATTCTTAGAATCATTAGAAAAATATTTCGGTCTATAATTACATAATAAGCTATTTATTAAACTAACAATAATTTCATCATTAATGTATTTTACTATTTCTTTAAATAAAATTTACGGAATTGGCTAATGTGACTAAATTATATACGGCAATTAATGATTTTGAATAATAAAGATTTGATAAAAATTAGTGAATCTTCTATAATATTTGTTTAATTTTAAACTATTAAATAAATTAAACAACCACAATAACCATATAATAAAAATTTAGATTTTTCTGTATATGTTATATTTTGAATTTTTAAAAGCACATATAAATTACTAAAACTGTTAAAAGTCTCACATTCAAATTTTGTGATCCGTTCAAAATTTTTGTCATGTCAAAATACAAATGATTACAAAATTCTATAAGTAAAAAACCTAATTTAATTAATTATTAAAATTAATATATATATATATATATATATATATCATTTTAAATTAAACTATAAACCATATAAAATACATAAATATTTTAGTTTCAAAATTTACTTTGAACAATTTTTTTGATAAAAGTTTTGAACGAACATTGACAATTTATTTTTTTTTAAAATATAAGTTACTAAAACTATTAATTCCACAATGAAAATTTTGTTATCAGTAATTTTAAATTTTTTTTTTGATGAAATGTTAAATTTATTGATCATCTTGGAAGAAATGTTATGTATATCTATAAGGAATTTGCTAACTGAACCTTATTAAAGAATCAACAAATTAGGAAAGCCTATGAAAAACTATAGATCACTTCTTTGCAAGAGCTCCAAACCGTAGATCACTGCTGGTGGGAGTGAGCTTCAAACTATCTGCACATAAGTCCTTTCAACTTCGGCTTGAGGAAATAATGGGTAATTTAAATTTTTTTCTATAAAAGATACAAATGATAAAAAAAAAACTATATGAGTAGAAATCATAATTTAATAGACATTAATATTAAAAATATACTAAAATATATACTATGTATGTTAGTATCATTTAAATTTAATTACATATCCTAATAAAATACAAGAAAATATTTTTTGGATTAATAAAATTGAATTATATGTTCGCACTAATTTAATTATATATTTAATAGTTACTGACTTTTAATTATTTAATATATATTTATTATTTCACAATATGTAAATATATTTAATACATATAATATTTTTTATATATAATATTCATTTCGCGCAAGACACATATCTTAACCTAGTCACCAATTAAAGGTTTAAAAATATCAAATGTTTAATTTTCTCTGATAGGTTTGCTCTCCTAAAAAGGCTAATTTAACATGATATATATATATATGTTATAAACGTGAAGAAAACAATGTCAAAATAATACGCACCGAAACTTGATATTTTCCGTTATGTGGAGCCCACCGTCACTATGCATGCACATTAACTTTCTCTTTTTCACTTCTATATAAACGATCGTTTCGATCAATTGTAATACACCATCATTTCTTCCCCTTATAACACATTATCTTTTGTTATCAGTGTTATCTTCTTTCCGCGGGTATAAAATTTTGCCCTTATTTAAAATTTCTCGATACTATAAAATTATAAGTTATTTTATAACACGTTATCAACACGATCACTCTGCGATTCGGTAAAATTTATATGTATCATATTTACTCTGCTATAATGGCCGGTGTACCGCCTATATTATTATTAATAATTTTATAGTGGCTGTTTTAATTATTATTATTTATCTATCTTAATGCGGGCAGTATGTCGTCTCGTTAATAAACCTTGATTGCTAATTACACTATAATTATTGGCTTGGCTGTGCCGCCGCATAATTTATTTAATGTTATAATTTTTATATCATCATAATATGATTGATATTTATTTATTTTATTATAATATGATTATTATATAAATGTTTGGTCACCTATATAAAATATTATGAAATTTATGGAATTTGGTTGACTGATTATTACAGTATTTTCAGATTGATTTTCGATTCATACAATTTAATCCCAACGGTCACAAAGAAAAAATTTTAAAATTTTTACCCTTTTCAAACGGTTATGAACATTGTTTTTTCATCTATAAATACACTCATACTTCACTCATTTACTTTATCCAAAATATTTCATCTTCTCTCAAATATTTTTAAATCGTTCCATTCCGGTTTTCCATTGCAAGAAAGATGATTCGCATATTTTTGGTTGTATGTGCAATTCTAATTTTTGCTTCTATGTACGGTCTTTTTATTGAAGAATTTGCTCCTGAAGAATTTACGCTTAATGTTGGTTTACTTTTCTATGCGTTGTTTCTCCTTGTAATTGCGTGTATTATTAATATAAATGGTTCGTTTTAAAATTACAAAATTCTAATAAAATATATTATTTTATGTTTTAGAAATACAAATGACAAACATCGAGAAACTTCAGTTCTCGGCTCTGAAAATAACTGGCGAAAATTACATCGGATGGGTCACAAATGTGAAACCTTACCTTGTAATGAAAAAGATAACCGAAACGATAAAAATCGGTAACAAATCGTCGCTCGAGCATATAGCCGAAGCGATAATCTTCCTGAAGAAGCATTTAGATGAGAATCTAACGCATGACTATGCAAGCGTAGAAGACCCAGCTGAACTGTGGCAAGCTTTAAAAGAAAGGTTCGATAACCAGAGAAAAGTCAACTTCCCTCACGCTCTATAAGAGTGGAAAAATCTGAGGCTCCAAGATTTTCAAAAGGTTGAGGATTACAATTCCGTTGTCCTGAGGATAGTTTCACTCCTGAAATATTGTGGTAACCCTGACTCTGAGGCAGAAATGATGAATAAAACGTACAACACTTTCCACAAACAGTTTCACTTCCTGCCCGAAATTTACAGAAAATGCGGGTACATGAGATTTTCTGAATTGATGGTTGCGCTCATGTTGGCTGAAAAGAACAATAAGTTCCTGATCAAAAACCACAATTCCTAACCTACGGGAGCCAAAGCATTTCCTGAAGTAAATGCTACGGCGATAGAATGGAGCCAAAGCATTTCCTGAAGTGAATGCTACGGCGGTAGAAAATTCGGAAAGGAGGAACCAGACCAACCGAGGTTATGGTCGCCGTTTCAATAATAAACGTGGAAAAACTTACAATCCCAAATGGAAGGGATCTAACAATTGGGTTAGATCCGGACAAGTTTCTAAGGGTAAAGAAACTCAATAGGATACCACCCAGAAGCGTGAGACAGTGTGTTACAGATGTGGCTGTAAAGGACATTGGTCTCGTACCTGTCGTACTCCTCCACATTTCTGTAAGTTATATCAAGAGTCTACAAAAGGCAAAGCTAAAGAAGTGAACCTCACTCAAAAATTTGAAGGGACATCGTACCTCGATGCCTCCGACTTCGCTAATGAGCTGGACTAGATTACTCCTGAAGAGAACCGAAATGCCTATAATAAGACTATTGAATAGTTTTCAATATTGTCATGTATAATTATTACATTTTATGTCTTAATTGAATAATGATGTTTTAACGTCACTTTAATGAATAATTATTGTGTGTTTCCTTATATGATTATTATATGAATGAATTTTG
>NC_027754.1:28599456-28600840 GCF_000695525.1 Brassica oleracea var. oleracea
ATGGAAAGAAATACATGTATGTAACTTCTGAGAAATGTGGCAGAAAAGACATATTGGAAAAGTTTTCAGAACTTCCTTCGGGGCTACACCATACTTATATCGATGAGATCGAATCAAATCTTGTAGTAAAATGGAACCCAAAAGATTTCACATCATGGCATGATCACCTCGGCCATCCATGCACTACAATGATGCGTAAAATCATAGAAAGTTCATATGGTGATTCACTGAAAATCCAGGAGATTTCTCAAGGGAATAAAATGACATGTGTTGCATATTCTCTAGGAAAATTGATCGTAAGTCCATCATCAACCAAAATCGATAAAGAATCACCAAAGTTCCTTGAAAGAATTCAAGGCGATATATGTGGACCTATACACCCACCTTGTGGAGCATTCCACTATTTTATGGTATTAATTGATGCATCCAATAGATGGTCACACGTTTGTCTATTATCATCTCGAAATGTGGCATTTGTGAGATTTCTAACTCAGATAATCAAACTGCGAGCATAGTTTCCTGATTATACTATTAAAAGAGTTAGACTAGACAACGCTGGTGAATTTACATTCCAAGCATTCAATGACTATTGTATCGTAACGAGAATTGAAGTTGAACATTCGGTTGCTCATGTTCATACGCAAAATGGTTTGGCTGAATCTTTAATTAAGCGTCTGCAATTGATTGCAAGACCATTGATCATGAGATCAAAACTTCCAACCTCTGTATGGGGACATGCCATTTTGCATGCATAAACACTCATTTGGATCAGACCGAGTGCATACCATAAGTATTCCCCACTATAGTTAGCGTTTGGTCGAGAACCAAACATTTCCCACTTTAGAATCTTTGGTTGTGCGGTATATATGCATGTAGCACCACCACAACGTACAAATATGGGACCACAAAGAAGATTGGAAATATATGTTGGTTGTGATTCTCCATCAATTATACGATATTTAGAACCACAGGCATGTGACGTCTTTACGGCACGTTTCGCCGATTGTCATTTTGGTGAGAAAGTATTCCCAGTTTTAGGGGAAGAAAACAAAAATGTAGAAAATGATATCAAATGGAGTGTACCTTCGTTAATATATCTTGACCCTCCTACTAAAGAGTTTGAACTAGAAGTTCGACGAATCATGCATTTACAGCGTATAGCTAATCAGCTACCTGATGCATTTGCGGATACCAAGACGGTAACTAAATCTCATACACCAGCTGTTAATGCTCCTGCTTGTATCAAAATATCAAATGAGAAAGGAAAAGCAGACGATACACGAGAGTCCAAAACACGCTTGCAGTGTGACACATCCAAAATAGCAGAAAATATTTTGGAGGAAATAAATGATAAGGATTCTGATGAATCAGAGCATCATGAATC
>NC_027754.1:28600916-28606872 GCF_000695525.1 Brassica oleracea var. oleracea
CTTGATGATGCTTTCTCATATATTGTGTCAAGTTAAATAAATGAAGAAATCGATGATCCAGAACCAAAATATGTATATGAATGTCAAAAGAGACATGATTGGGAACAATAAAAAGATGCAATACAAGCCGAACTTGATTCGCTTAATAAACGAGAAGTATTTGGATCTATTGTACTCACACTTGCAGAAGTGAGACCAGTTGAGTACAAATGGGTTTTCGTTCGAAAACGAAATGAGAAAAATGAGGTTACGAGATACAAAGCTCGTCTAGTGGCTCAAGATTTTTCTCAAAGACCTGGAATCGACTATGAAGAAACATACCCTCCAGTTATGTATGCAATCACGTTTAGATTCCTGATGAGTCTAGCAGCTGATAAAAATCTAGAGATGCGTCTCATGGATGTTGTTACAGCCTATCTATATGGATCATTAGATACTGATATCTACATGAAAGTTCCTGGTGGATTTAAAGTGCCAGAAGCATTAAATTCCAAACGTAAAGAGTTATGTGCAATAAAATTGCAAAGATCACTAGTTAAAACAATCTGGACGTATGTGGTATAATCGTCTCAGTGATCATTTAACAAAAGAAGGATATGTGAATGATCCTATATGCCCATGTGTTTTCATCAAGAAACAAAGCCCGATCGCAAACAGGATACGTTTTCACGATCGGAGGCACTGCTATATCTTGGCGTTCTCAGAAACAAGCGCTCGTGGCTACTTCTTCAAATCATGCTGAGATCATTGCACTCCATGAAGCAAGTAGAGAATGTGTTTGACTAAGATCAATAAGCTGACACATCTGTTTAAGCAGTGGGATTGACGAAAATATAGAGCCAACTATTCTATATGAAGATAATGCAGCATGTGTTACTCAAACAAAGGACGTATAAATCAAAAGCTGTAGAACGAAGCATACTCATCCTAAGTTCTTCTCATACACTCAAGAGCTCGAGAAGAAGAAAGAGATTGAAGTGAGATATGTCCGATCATGCGACAATGCTGCTAACCTCTTCACAAAATCACTTCCAACTTCAGTATTCAGAAAACATATCCATAACATTGGAATGCGTCATCAGAAGAATCTATGACTACTCATTCGAGGGGGATCTTACGTAGTAGTACTCTTTTTACCTTACTATGGTTTTTCCCATTGGGTTTTCCTGGAAATGTTTTTAACGAGGCAACAAAGACGTTAAGCAAGAAACGATAGTGACACTGGTCTCCAAGGGGGGAGTGTTATAAACGTGAAGAAAACAACGTCAAAATAATACACACCAAAACTTGACATTTTGCGTTATGTGGAGTCCACCGTCACTATGCACGCACAATAACTTTCTCTTTTTCACTTCTATATAAACGATCGTTTCGATCAATTGCAATACACCATCCTTTCTTCTTCTGATAACACATTCTCTTTTGTTATCTTTTTCCTGCGGGTATAAAACTTTGCCTTTATTTAAAATTTCACGATACTATAAAATTATAAGTTATTTTATAATAATATATATATATATATCTCGCCCTAGAAAATACTGTATGTGGGTCCAAAATTTTCTAATCATTAAGAAGAAAATCAGTTCTAGACTAACGCATTTTTGGATCAAATATGTTATGAACCAGATTGTGGATGGCTCATAACCAAGAGATTATAGTTTGTAATCTTTCAAATTATCTATGACGGTGTAATCTCCTATATAAGGAACCTCTATGTTATGAATAACGATAGACTTTTCCATTACTTTTATAACACGTTATCAGCACGAAACTCTAAATCCCTAAGCTAATACCCAAATCGAAAAACCCTAAAACTCTAACCCTAGCCGGCGATCCGACGAACCCTAAACTCCGATCGCGTTTCTTGTTCCCCCATCTGTTCCAGCTCGCGTCCCCGATCAGCTTCAGCCCAAGGCGTTCCTGATCCTAGCTCAGACGTTCGCGACCCGAGAGCAGCTCAAGCACGCGACATCTTCCTCGTTCGCGACAGCATCAGACAGCTCGCGTCCGACGATCAAGGCGTTCCCGATCAAGCAACAAAGGACGTCCGCGACATGATAGAAGCGACTCGATCCATTCCAGCTCGCGTCCCGTTCGTGTCCAGCTCATGGCTCAACTCCTTTGGTTGTCCGATTCAACAATCATCTAAGGTTAAAAGGTAATTCAAAACCTAAGAACCCATAATCGAACATGGATTAATTGATAAAGAATGAAACCCTAAATTCCTAATCTTTATGAATCAAAACCATAGGGTAATAGATCAAAAATCCTAATTGAGTAAATCAAAGCTCTAAAAGTTTGATACCCCAAACCCTAAATCATGTTCCTACATGATTAAAACCCCAAATCGGTTTTTACAAGTTAAAATCCGATAAACCCTAACCCTATATCTATAAACCCTAAATAATATAAGTATCAGAATTAATTATACTATAATTATCAAATCACATATTAAAACCCTAATCGAATATTTTGAAATCAAAACAGTTTTCGGTTTTGATCATTGAGGTTTTAAATCTGATTGAATCTGATGCTATGTTGCTAGAATTGTTTGACCGTTAAATTGATAGATTTATTTTCTCATCTGCTTGGTTAATTGTTCATCTGATTTAAAATTGTTTAAACCGACCAGCCTGTTAAAACATTGATTGAATCCGATAGGTTGCTAGCATGCTTTGCTTATATAATCCAATAGGTTGATAGATTGATTGAGGTTTACTTGTTTAAGATCTGAATGATCTGATTGCATGATTTTTGAGGTTTAATATCATCTGCTAGGACTGATAGTTTTGTAATCTGATCTGTTTTAAATAGAAACCCTATATAATGCGAATGATCTGATTGCATGATTCTTGAGGTTTAATATCATCTGCGAGGACCGTCTCAACCGAGGTCACCTCGCCCCTGGGCGAGGACGACCCGCACCGAGGTCACCTCACCTATGGGCGGGGACGACCCTCACCGAGGTCACCTCGCCCATGGGCGAGGACGACCCGCGCCGAGGTCACCTCGCCCATGGGCGAGGACCGACCTCCTGTCCCGAAACCGTGCATCCTCGTCTAAGTTCCCGTAACACAATCCTCGGGCCCTTGGACGCAATACCCATGTCTCGTCTCGCTTAGGATTATCATAGAAAGACTTCGGGAAAAGTTATAAAACAGCTATGAATTAGCTTGAACACCAGTTGCCTTAACTATACGGGGAATTGGAATCCTTTCGGAAAAACCAAAGGCTGTTTCTTAGGAAAAATCGTAAAAACGTCTAAGCCCCAAAACAGCCCAAAAGGGGCATGAACCGCGGCTAAACGGCCCACTTATGATTTTAGAACATGATTGAGCCTAAGGCTGATATGACGGTCTGTTTTTTATTCGCAGGAAAATATAAATGTCAAGTTTCCGAAGATAATCATGAAGGGTGACGAAAAATGGAAAAGCCCATCTCGCGACGAATCTGGCCCAGGAAAAGACGCAAACCAACCTAGAGAGAGTATATAAGGAGGGCTTAAGGCGAGGAGCAAGGGGGAGCTTTCTCAGAGCAAACTTAGTACTTAGAACAATCTAGACATTTTTCCGTTTTTACTATCGAGCTACAACTCGACTAGGTTAGAACTTAGGTGGCTAGACTAGCGAACGTACCGACAGCTCTCGTGGCCTGGGATATTACCTGTTGTTCATGCTCAAACGCGAATTCGAAATAAGACCTCTTTGTTCTCTTTTTGCTCTTTTACGATTTATTAGTTTCGACTCTTTCGTATTGATTGTGTTGTGCGTGGCCCAGCAGATAGTCGGGACCTTCAAGCAGGGCTAGGTTAGCTTGGCTTTCCTTCGACTAAAAAATCTCGACGGTGTGAATTCCGGTTCCCACAGTTTGGCGCTAGAAGGAGGGGGGATACAGATCTATCTCTCACGCAACCGCGCACGCTCAATCAGGTATGACGATCGATGCTGACAAAGACGAGCAAACGCACGACGGGATTTCCGTCAATGCCAACGCTGACAGAACTGCAGCTGGAAACGTATCCACGGTCACTACGAACGCCGTGATACTGGACCAGATGAAAGAAATGTTCGCCTCCGCTCAGAAAATGTCGGACAAACAAGGAAAACTCGTGGCCTCTCTCGCAAAACAGGTGGAAACCTTAACAACGAAGGCCAAGAGTAAAAACCCGCGCGGGGCCACAAGAGCTCGCAGCGGCAGAAGACTCGATTTCGAGACTCCGAGCGATCGGGCCACACGGGCAGACAAGGATTCTTCAGGTCAGAACCCTGACGAAACAGTCTCGCCAGGCGCACAACCGACCGCGGAGAACCTTCCACCTCCCGCCCGGAGCAACGAAGGAGGCGATATCGAGCGGATCGATATGGACATAAACGACCAGTCTGATCACTCAGATGGAGATGCCGACGTCCATCCAAGAAGAACGTGAAGCCAGTCTGCTCGACAGGACGCGTCGTTCGAAAGGCACATGATCCGCAGCCAACGCCGACAGGCTCGCAAGGCTGCTAGAAATCCTGATGAGATCCATGATCTCCGCGAGTACATCGGAAAAACTATGGGAGAAGTCAAGGCGGTAAAGTCGCAGATTCACCACGCGACAAGCGCTGCACCTGAGATCGACTGACTTCTCGAGGAAGCGCGGAAATATCCGTTCACTGCCCGAATCACGGAAACTAACATCTCAGATCCTGGGAAGATCAAAATTCCCATCTACGATGGCACCACCGACCCGAAGGCGCATATGCAGTCTTTCAGATCGCGATGGGAAGGTGCAAACTCAAGGAACGCGAACGAGACGCTGGCTACTGCCTCCTCTTCGTCGAAAAACTCAAAGGAGCCGCGCCCGAATGGTTTTCTCGTCTAAAACGAAACTCCATCGGAAGTTTCCGTCAGCTCGCCTCGGAGTTTCTCAAACAGTATTCCATGTTCATGGACAGGGAAACCTCAGACGTCGACCTTTGGAGTCTATCTCGAAGAGAAGACGAACTGCTCCGCGAATTCATGAACAGGTTCAAGCTGGTAATGGCAAGAGTCACTAGAATGAGCGACAAAGTGGCAGTCGACGCTTTGCGGAAAACTCTCTGGTACAGGTCGAAACTCCGGCAATGGATATCCCTTGAAAAATCGAGAACAATCCATGACGCTATTCACAAGGGAACGAACTTCATCATGATGGAAGAAGAGATGAAAGTCCTCTCCCAGAAGTACAACCCGCAGGAGACGTCCGCGAGAAGGAAAAACCCTCGTAATGACAGGTATGTCCACCACGAGGGGGAAGATCTCCAGGGCGAGCATCATTACGCTATCAACTCCGAACAGGGAAATACTTCCGGAAATACCTGGACCAGGAACCAGTTCAAGGATAATTCCTACCGCGAGTTCCACCAGACCAGAGGTCAGTCCATTATGAACTGCAAGGTTCTCGGCGCAAGGCTTGCTGCGAAGCTTTCGAAGGTCATGTTGGGGTCAAAAACGGTTATGACGAAGTTAACATTCAAAACGTCCGAAGAAGAAAATGAGAACTTTCTTCGACAAATACTTTTTCGAAATAGATTCTTTCTTACGAAAAGCTTTGAGGAGGAAACACGAGACATCAGACAAGAGCTCAAAAAAGGTCGCTACGCAATGACCAAACGCGTGTTCCGATCGGTCGCTATGTAGCGAACGAGCTCGAACCAAGCCCGGTCGCTAAGTAGCGACTGAGCGTCTGTCCCGCTCGGTCACTACGTAGCGACCGAGCTCTTCCGAAACACCGATACGACATTAGTCCATGCATTCTCGCATACCCTTCGATGCTATCTCCCGAAAACCGTAGCGAACCCATTTCATATTTCCCGCCATTCTACGTCATCGATCAAACATTACGGTAAAAACCGCGGAAAGTTCGTTCTTTATCGAAAAAAGCCGTAATAAACGCTTCGAGTCAGAAGACGGCCCAAAGGGACCTAAGACATGACTC
>NC_027754.1:28606977-28615409 GCF_000695525.1 Brassica oleracea var. oleracea
GAAAAAATGGAATATCTCCATTTTTATGCTATGATGGCTTAAGGGCATAAGAGGAAAAGCGTAAACCGGCCTAGGAGCCAGTTTATAAGGAGTCCTAGGCGAGAGGCATGGGAAGAGACTTTTTTCGGAGAAAACTTAGCACTTAGAGCGATTTAGGCATATTTTTGTTTCTGTTATTTTGAGCTACGACTCAATTAGGTTTAGCCGTCTTAGGGTTGCTAGAACTAGGAATCTCGCCGACAGCTCTCGAGCCCAGACTTATACCTTGTTGTAACGCTCAAACACAGATTCAGAATAAGATCTATTTTGTTCTCTTTTTACGATTTTTATACTTTGTCGTTGATATCTCGTGTTCTGATTGCTTAGGGTGTGGTATTAACAGATCTCCAGGACCTCTGGGAAATTAGGGTTTTCCTAGTTTCCTAATTTAAACGGAAATCGACAGTGCGAATTTCGGTTCCCACAGGTCACAGGCACAAAAGACCTCCTCCTGGATTCCGATCGCCCTCCCAAAATTGATAAAGAATCCCCCGAAAACGACACCCGCGAAAATCAGTCGGGCGAGAAACGCGGAAGGAGGCAGGATGACCGAGGAAACGATAGCAACTGTCGAAGGATGAGCATGATCATCGGGGGATCGCAATTATATCGTGATCCGATCTCATGGATCAAAGCTTATGGACGGAAGGCTGAGACGAGTTCAAGCTGGATGGCTCGGTCCCCAACTGACGACACCTCTAACGATACGATTGTCTTTGAAGAGCGGGAAACCATCGGAATCGACAAACCTCACTGCGACCCATTGGTTATCGATCTGGTAATCCGAGACCTGGAAGTAGGAAGGATCCTTATCGACACGGGAAGCATAGTCAACGTCATCTTCCGCGATACCCTCTGGAGGATGAAAATTGAACTCAGAGAAGTGGTCCCGGAACCAAAACCTCTCACCTTTTTCTCAGGTGCAATGTCAATGACCCTCGGATCATTCAAACTCCTAGTGATGGCTAAAGAGGTGACGGAAATCATTGACTTAGCGGTAGTCGATAACCCGGCCATCTACAATGTCATCATGGGAACTCCTTGGATCAAGCCCATGAAAGCGGTACCGTCGACTTACCACTTTGGCATCAAGTTCCCAACTCCAAACGGAATAGCGGTAATCTGGGGATGCCAGAAATAGTCTAGGCTCTGCTTCTTGGCCGAGCATAAACTACGAAAAACTCGGAACACCCCCACGGTGTACCCAAAGCGGGCTAAGAAAGTTCAAAACGCTCCCGAGAGCTCCATAAAAAGTGATCCAGAATCACCCGACCAGGCAAAGACTCTGGACAGCGACATAGTCCCCGAGTCCATCGCCTTGCCAGCAGATATTCTGACCCCTGAAACGGTCGTCGATCCAACTGAAGCCTCAACGGCTGAAGTAACCGGAACGATCCCATCCAGCGAGTAGGAACTCCCGAAGTAACAAGCAGAACTACGAGATGGCTTGATCCTCGAAAGAGGTACGTAGGCAGCTTGTCATATCGACAAGTTCAGCTATCCCCCTCATTAAAAAGGGGGGGGGGGTTGGGTACGTATACTCGTATACTCCCAGAAAAATCCTAAATATCTATGAATGTACTCGATATTTTCGAAACTTTTTCAATAAATTCTACCTTCTTCCGATCTTATGATTCACTTGCAATAAGTCACAGTAATCTAAGGTTGGCCTAAAAAATGCCCAAGACAAGGGCATACCATCCAAGCAGTCCTTGGACGAAAACTAATTCCTACATAATTCACACATACTAATGGTCAAGCAAGAAAGGAAAAATGCATCTTCTATAAAAATGAAGATTGTAGCCATCTCACAGCAAAAGACATATCTTCGAAAAGAGACGTCTCAAATATTACTCGAAAGATATTATCCAAATACATTGTCCCCCTCGAAAGAGCAAACGAACGGAATGACAAATTAAGAGTTAAGATACAAAGTGACTACTCATGTCTTTCCCTCGACACTTGGCAGAAGTATCAACTAAAACCCATAGAATGTTAAAAGAACATTCGTTATGTATAAAAAGGTCGCAGAGTGGCTGGGATTCGAAGCCACCAACGGCCAGTCCCGCATACATAGTCAAATGACCTTGCAAGGCCATAGCACACTAAAATAACAAATGGCCACACTCGGCCTAAAACACCACACGGAATCTTGAGATAAAGGCTAAGGGAAAACAATCCCGACGACTTTCAGAGATCAAGGTCAAGATACCCAGACATCGAGACTCCAAATGAGTCCACAAGCTGATCTACTTCTCCTCCCTCTTCTGCAGCATCGGCTCCCGCTTCCGTCGTGTCCTCCGAAACCTCGATGGGTTCCCAAAGCTCTCGGATCCTCCCCTCGATTGGAGGAACCATCGACTCAGCCTGGGCGCACCCATCCATGAGGTCCGACATCCCAGCAACTTCGGAGAGAAAAGAGAAATCAGCGTTCTGCGACTTCCAAAGTGTACCAACCGAATCGCGGCATTCGCGGAAGCAACCCACGTAGTCTTGAGCATCCTTGAAGCTCCTGAACTCAGCATCAAAAGATGTAGCTCTCCTCGCTAACTCAGCAGCAATCGTCCTCCTCCCTTTCCTCTCCGCACGAATGAGAGCTCGGTAATGGGACTCAGCCTGTCTGCGCTCTCTTTCCGCAACCTCGTTCTGAAAACGGATAAATTTCCTCTCGATCTCTTTGGCTTTGAAGTGCGAAAGACGCGCCTCTCTGAAACTTTTGTCAAGCGTTGAATTAAAGACCCACATTCCCTACACGAATCAAGTGTCAAACATGGAAGCGACAAACGAAGACTCGCCCAAAAAAAATAATTTTTCAGAGACTAAACCTCGTTGATCAACCGAGAACCTTCCGCGACCACTTCTCTCCTCGACGCTTAATCCAGTGACGCTGGAGTAGTAAAACCGGGAGGAAGGCTAGCAAAGAAGTTGTCAGGAAGGGGAACCTCGCTGGTTCCACTCCCATCACCCGGGGTGAAACCCGGGTTCCATCCGGGTAGCGGAATATCTTCTGAGACAAAGTTTCTTTCTTCGAGAGCGATTCCCTTGTCCTTTCGGGGCCTAACTCTCTCCCTCTGATCGGGAACAGCGATGGGGTGTGGCTCGTTCATGTCCGATGCACGTAAAGGTCGGGAGATGCCTTGCGATCGGTAGAGAGCCACTGCATTCAGGATCCTGTCTTGGGTGAAGGAATCCCAAACGAACGGACTATTGTGGAGAAGATTGCGCTTAGCAAACAGGTCCCTGGGGTCACGTGGAGGATACTATTCGCTGCAAAAAAAAAAAAAAAAAAAAACCTACTCCACCTATATATAGGAAAAAAGGTTACTATTCACTCTGATTTTCGGCAAATGATTACGTCTATCTCCATCAAAACAAGTCATACCGCAAGCTAGGACCTCACACCCAGGTCTGCGGATCATAGCTAGCTGGGGGGCTAACTGTTGGGGTTGAAACATGTCACGACGGAATCAATGCCTGAAAGTTCCCGGAAAACCAACTCTCGATCGATCCTTGAAAACTAGACATTCCCAGAAAACGGTTACTCAAGTAAAAGACAGTTTTTCGCAGATGCGAACCGAGGAACGTCGAGAAGAGGATCAGTCTGGATGAGGTCTCGATCGTAAGCGAGGACCGTCTCAACCGAGGTCACCTCGCCCCTGGGCGGGGATGACCTGCAAGGATGACCCACACCGAGGTTACCTCGCATATGGACGAGGACCGGCCTCCTGTCCCGAAACCGTGCATCCTCGTCTAAGTTCCCGTAACACAATCCTCAGGCACTTGGACGCAATACCCATGTCTCGTCTCGCTTAGGATTATCAAAGAAAGACTTCGGGAAAAGTTATAAAACGGCTATGGATTTGCTTGAACACCAGTTGCCTTAACTATACGGGGAATTGGAATCCTTTCGGAAAAACTAACGGCTGTTTCTTAGGAAGAATCGTAAAAACGTCTAAGTCCCAATACGACCCAAAAGGGGCCTGAGGCTGATATGACGGTCTGTTTTTTATTCGCAGGAAAAGATAAATGTCAAGTTTCCAAAGATAATCATGAAGGGTGACGATGTGGGAACCGAAATTCGCACTGTCGATTTCCATTTAAATAAGGAAACTAGGAAAACCCTAATTTCCCAGAGGTCCCGGATATCTGCTAATACCACACGCCAAGCAAATCAGAACACGATAATGACAACGATAAAGTATAAAAATCGTAAGAAGAGAGCAAAGAGAAGTCTTATTCCGAATTTGCGTATGAGCGTTTACAACAAGGTATGAGCCTGGGCTCGAGAGCTGTCGGCGAGATTCCTAGTTCTAGCAACCCTAAGACGGCTAAACCTAATTGAGTCGCAGCTCGAAATAACAAAAACGGAAAGTTGCCTAATTGCCCTAAGTGCTAAGTTTTCTCTGAAAAAGTTCCTCTCTATGCCTCTCCCCTTGGACCCCTTATATACTGACTCAAAGGTCGGTTTACGCTTTTCCTCTTGCCCTTAAGCCGCCATAGCATAAAAATGGACATATTCCATTTTTTCCGATCTTCGTAATTATCTTCAAAGTTTCGTATTTATCCGGGGAAACTTGACATTTATCTCCCCTTGCGGACCAAGCGTAAACTGACATGCGGTTTACGGGCTGTTGGTTGAGAAATCGTAAGTTGGGCCTCGAGTCGTGTCTTAGGTCCCTTTGGGCCGTCTTTCGACTCGAAGCATTTATTACGGATTCTTTCGATAAAGAATGAACTTCCCGCGGTTTTTACGGTAAAGTTTGATTGATAACTTAGAAATGGCGGGGAACGTGAGATGGGTTTGCTACGGTATTCGGGAGATAGCATCGATGGGTAGACGAGAATGCATGGACTGATGTCGTATCAACGTTTCGGAAGAGCTCGGTCGCTACGTAGCGACCGAGCGGAATGGGCGTTTGTCCGATGATTCGAATTTCTTCCGCAAAGGTTTTTCATAAAGAAGAATCTATTTCGAAAAAGTATTTGTCGGAGAAGTTTTCCACGTTTTTCTTCTTCGGGGATTGGACGTTAACTTCGTCGTAACCGTTTTCGACCCCAACAGTTAGCCCCCCAGCTCGTTAGATTCGAGACTCTTGCGGGCGGTTTAACGATTTTGGCGAAGTTAGGCGTTTGAACGAAGTTTACTTCAAATTCCGCGGAAGAGAATTCTCGAGAAATTTTTTATTTAAAAATATAAAATTCTGAGTCCCCTTTTCTATAAGTAGTGAGCTCTTGTCATTCATTTCCTTCACACCTTTCCTTCTTCAAACCTTCAAAAACTCTCTAGCTCCAAATCTCTCTTTTTTTTTAACATGTCTTCTTCCCATGGTGACAAGCGAAGTTCCGATGTGTAGATGGGCGATGCTACATCTCCGGCGCCGATTCTGACTTCTCCGGTCGAAGCTCCGGCTTGCGTTGCCGATCATCTCTCCTTTCGAGAGAAATTAGTTCGTCGCCAAGCCGAGAAAGAAAAGGTTCGAGCCGGCGCCGAGTTACCGTCCTCTTCCGCACTGGTCGTTGCCCCGGGTCATGGGACCGAGGGCGTAACTCTGCGAGATACGGGAACTCTCGCAGGCTCGGTTGTTCCGGATGCTTCGGCTTTACTTGCTGGATCGTCCACGACTCCGATTCTCGTTGAAGATAAGGAGAGGGGCGCTGACTCTATGCCGCCTCCTCCGGCCAGGAAGGAGATCGTTCACGCGCTCCCAGTGTTGTTCCGGTTGCTCAGCCTAAGGGCCGGAAGAGGAAGTTTACCAAGGCCGGTGACGGAGAATCTTCGCAGCAAGGAGGCTCGAGCATAGCGTCGGGGCTTCGTGGAAAGGTTTGTCGCTCACTCACTTTCTTGATCGTTGTATATTTTTCTAAAAAGACAAAGAATCTCTAACTTTCTTCTCGTTTCGCAGTTCATGTCGTTGATCGACGGGATGATCAGCGGGTGCGGTTGTTGGAACTTCAGGGCGAGCCAGGAAGACCAAATCTTCGAAGGTGCATCGCCTTCAGCGTCAGATCGAGGGCGATGCAGGATTAGCGAGCCGCGGGATCCGAGAGGCCACAAACGCTCTTCGTTCTGAGTTTCAGGCTCTCTTGGCGAAGATCTCTGCCTTTCTAGGCTCCCTCGAGTGCATCTAGAACAGGGATTTAGCCTTGGCGACGATTGAGGGCAGGGTGGCCGTGGTTCAGTCGTTCCAGAGTGAGACTCCTCCGACCTTAGAGGCCGAAGAGGCCCGACTGTCCGGCTGCAAGGGAGATTTGGCAGTTGTGGATGGAGATTTCGATCTCATCCTAGCTGACCTGAAATCCGCGTGCCTCCTCCCGACGTGTTCAGAAGGCCTAAGAGGGAGTGTGAGTTCTGAGGATGACTTTGGTTAGATCTCTTGCGAGAGTTATTTTTTTTTTTTTTTATGTTTTATGTTTCGGCCTTAAATGGCCTTATTTCATATTTCGGGATTGGCCGTATGTGGCTTTGAATCCCTGCCGCTCTGCGGCTTTCTTTTTATGACAAGATGATCGAGTTGCATTTTTCATAAGTTTACGTATGGTATGGAAGGAGGGTGATGAGGTGTCGTCTCATATCCTTCTTCGATGTGGAATGTTTTGTTCGAGATCCGTTTCGCGAGGTTTTTTCGCGAGATATCGACTTCGCGGGATATCTGAAGATGTCGAACATAAACCTAGAGGCATGGTTTTGGGATCTCATATCTTTTGGATATCATGCCTTTGAGATGTTAGAGACCAGTGCGCTGGGTTTAGGGCAAGACCTATGTTTACTTTCGGTTTAAGATTTTGTGCGGTGACTAGCCGGCTATCGATTTATCTGTCGCGATTTTAACCTGATTCGTACCGATTTAAAGTCCGCGATAGATTCTCGGCTTATACGACTTGTTAGATACGAATCGAGCATCTCTCCGGAGACAATTTTTAAGCCAACCGGAAGTGCTGGACCAAAATTTCGGGTTTCTTTTATAGCGTTATTATCCTTGTGTCGGATGTACGAGAGCCATCTTCGTAAGATGGCTATGTCTGTTTAGGACGTTCAAGAGTTCGATGTGATCAGCACCAAACTTGGTGGCAAATGCCGTTGTTTAGAGTTTTTGCGCAAGATATGTGTTAAGATGTTTATCATTTTTTTACGGAGTGTCCGTTTTTGTCGTTCGGAAGAAGTAACCCTTGAAGCATCTCTCGTGACGTCTCGCGATGCCAATGGCAGCTTCTTCCTAACGGCTGATTTATTTTCGAAATTTGAAAATGTTTTTCGCGGATAAAAGATAATTTGCTTGGTTAAGATATGTCGGAAACATCGAAGGCGTGGTCGGATGTTTTCGAGTTTGAGAGTATACGAGTATACGTATCCACTCCCCCCCTTTTTGATGAGGGGGGACAGCTGAATTTGCCTTTTGACAAACTTCCTACGTACTCCTTATGGAGATCAAGCCGTCTCGTAGTTCGGTGATTGCGAGTTGGTCAGTGATAGTAGGTCCTTGGAATTTTTATGCCTTGCATGTTGGCTATTTCGTAGGAGCCGGGTCGGACGATTTTTTCGATTTTATAAGACTCTTCCCAGTTTGCTCCGAGTTTTCCCGCATTTCGTTCAGCGGTGTTTTGGAAGACGGTGTTTTGGAAGACTTTGCGAAGTACTAGATCTCCTTGATTAAATCTGTGATTCCGTACGTTGGAATTATAGTACTTCGCGGCTGCGTGTTGGTAATTTTGGATTCGGATGAGCGCTCGATCTCGGCGCTCGTTAATGAGATCGAGGACATCGAGGACCATTGCGTTGTTGAGCTCCTCTCGTTCGGGGAGTAATCTTCTTCGAACACCGGGGAATTCTACTTCTGCGGGAATCATGCATTCCGTTCCGTACACCAGAGCGAAAGGGGTTTCTCCTGTTGCTCGCCTCGGGGTGGTACGGTGGGACCAGAGGACTCCCTCGAGTTCGTCGGCCCACCTGCAATGATAGACCACACGGTCATGGCCGTGGAGAGTGGAAAGGACGTGGCCATGACCACTATAACACATTTGGCCGTGTGAATCACTATGGCAGAGGCCGTGGGTATCAACCCAATTTGAGCCATGGTCACGGCAGTGGCCATGGTATATCCTTTAAACCACAAAGCTCGACCAAATCAGTGTGCCATAGATGTGGAATGGGGAACCATTGGGCTAAGATATGAAGGACTCTCAAACATTTTTGTGACCTCTATCAAAGAGAGTCTGAAAGGGAAGAATCCTGAAATCCATTTGGTCTATAAAGATGGTGAAAATAATTTCGAACATGATCAAGATGATCTTATGAAATATGAGACTTTTGATTGCCTAAAAGAATCAAGTTGATAATCTAATTTCGACATCAAACTTGTGTGATTGCTTTGCTTGTATGCTTTCTCTGATTTTTA
>NC_027754.1:28615617-28616239 GCF_000695525.1 Brassica oleracea var. oleracea
TGAGCATAGATATCCCCTATCATAATTATTAACGGGCCAAGAGTCAGACATACCCCATCATAAGACATTTGGATGTGCTGTCTATGTACTAATTGCTCCACCACAGAGAACTAAAATGGGACCTAAAAAGGAGGATGGGGATATATGTTGGATATGATTCTCCCACAATAATAAAGTACTTTGAGCCAACTATGGGTGATTATATTTGAGGCCAGGTACACTGATTATTTTAAGACCAAGAGGAGAAAAAAAAATAATAAAGCTGGTAAAAGAATGGTAAAAGAAATAGAATGAAATCAACCATCAATGTCTTGGCAAGATCCTCGGACTAAAGAATGTGAAATAGACGTCCAAAGATTATACATTTACAAAGCTAGCTAATCAAATGCCATACACATTTGCTGACCCGAAAAAGAATGACTAAGTCATATATAAACCAGCTTGTAAAGCACCAATGAATTTTATGACCAAATAGGTTCCAAAAGATAAGGATAGGTTCCAAAAGATAAGAATCCTAGGAAACAAAAGAAAGGTGCAAAGAATGATAATCAAAATCCAAATCCGAGGTTACTAAGGAAAACATCCCAGAAATGGAGATAAGGCCGGCCAGCTCTAAGGTACA
>NC_027754.1:28617112-28627606 GCF_000695525.1 Brassica oleracea var. oleracea
TCACACAAACATATGTATTTTGTGCATCTATCTTTGGCCCTCCTCACATGTTGAGAGCAGGAGTTTAGCGATCCTCGTGATGCTGATGACGCAAGATACTACTTAGATGGACGAGACTTCGATGGAAGTCGCATCACTGTGGAGGCTTCCAGAGAGGTTATTTGGTTTTGTTGATTTGTTTTCAGACAGGTTATGTTTTACACATGGTGGTACACGCATATCACAGCAACATCATCCAAGATTTCGTGTGTGTGTGTGTATCTGAGGTCGATGACTCAATATGTTCGATCAGATTGTGGCATGGTCGATGGTAAAGAAGAACCAACTATCATGTTCGAGGACGAAACATATTCTGCCCAAGATCTTCATCACCCACAGATTGCAGAAAATTGGAGAGGTCCAAGGGACCTTCAGTGATGTCCAAATCAGAGGGAGTAATGTGTGTTGTACTCTTTTTCCTTCACCATGGTTTTGTCCCAATTGGGTTTTTCTGGTAAGGTTTTAATGAGGCAACATTAAAGCACATTACAAACTCTAAATGGTTATGACATTCAAGGGGGAGTGTTATGAACCAGATTGTGGATGACTCATAACCAAAAGACTATGATTTGTAATCTTTCCATTTATCTATGAAAGTGTAATCTCTTATATAAGGAACATCTAGGTTATGAATAAGGATAGATTTTTTCATTATTTTTATAACAAAATAAGCATATTCACTCTCTAATGTTTTCTCTTCTGGTAGGTGGGGAGGGAAGATATACTTATTGGACCAAAAGTGTTTCAGCCCACTGATATTCGCTTTTGGGCCCAATAGTTAACGGGTTGTTTCGGTCCTTTCAAATCCGCCCTGCCGCTCGCTGTTAGACAATAACAAACCCTTTAATTGTCAAAAGTTCCAAACTTCAATTTAGGGTTTCCTCAAATCTTTCCCCTTTACCTCTTTCTCTCTCTCTCTCTTCCTCTCTCCCTTTGAAATCGAACAAGGATGGGGAAGAAGACAACAACGAAGGAGGCGAAGGCTGAAGAATCTCAGACCCAATCAGGAATCTTCACCACTCTCTTCTCCGGCGACGCTGCTGAAGCCGGAGAAAGCTCTGGCTTTTCGAGTCTCTTCTCCGATAACAACCCTTTCCGGCGAAAGAAGCCTGAGCCAGAACCTAATGTCGATAACGACGAAGAGGAGGAAGCAACAGTTTCCCCCGTGAAGGCGAAGAAATCCAAAAAGGTCAAAACTTTGGTTTCAGATTCCGACGCCGAGGGTGATGTTGAGGAAAGTGGGTTGGAGTCGAAGAGGAAGAAGAGGAAGAGAGACGAGATTGAGAGCGAGTACGAGACGAAGAAGTACGGAACCGTGGTGGAGTTGAAGGAGACGACGAAGAAGGTTGGTGAGAAGAGGAAGAAAGCTGATGAAGTGGCCGACACGATGGTTTCGAAGGAAGGGTTTGATGACGAGAGTAAGCTTCTTAGAACTGTCTTCGTTGGGAACTTGCCGTTGAAGGTTAAGAAGAAGCTCATCTTGAAGGAGTTTAGTAAGTTCGGTGAGGTTGAATCCGTGAGGATACGCTCTGTGCCTATTGTCGATGTGAGTTTCTTAACTTTTTTCTCTTAAAGGTTTGATTTTTTAGTGTGTGTGTGTGTTGGTGTTTGAAGTAGCTTGTTTTGATTTGGTTTAGTCGAAGAGGACGAGGAAAGGAGCTATCATGTTGAAGCAAATCAATGAGAAAGCCTCAAGGTCTGTGCTTTAAACCCTATTGAGTATATTGAAGTTTCTGTGAAAGAGAAGTTTTTAATGTTACTGTTTTTGAAAGTGCAGTGTTCATGCTTATGTTGTGTTTGAGACAGAGCAATCTGCTGAAGCTTCTTTGGCTCTTAACATGTCTCTGGTAATATAATAGTTTTAACATTTTTCTTTATGGTTTCAGTCTAAAGGAGTTATGTGTTGGTTCTCACTAGTAGTATTGGGTATATTGTATTCAGATTGATGGGAACCATATCCGTGTTGATAGAGCATGTCCTCCTCGTAAGAAGTTGAAAGGTGAAGGTCAGGATACTCTTTTGTATGATTCAAAGAGGACTGTCTTTATAGGCAATCTCCCTTTCGACGTGAAGGTTAGTAGTAGTAGAAACCTCAGGGCTCTCTTGTTCAACTGTGATTATCCAACATAGTTTCAGATTCTCAGTTTTGTTTGAACGCAGGATGAGGAGGTGTATCAATTGTTTACTGGTAAGAGCAATCTAGAGAACAATCTAGAAGCTGTTCGTGTTATTAGAGATCCTCACTTGAACATTGGAAAAGGAATAGCTTATGTCTTGTTTAAAACAAAGGTATGTTTAGTAAAAAAACTTTTGATTCTTCTAAGGTTTGGAACTGATAAGAGTCCTTTTATTCGTTTTAGGAAGCTGCAAATCTTGTAATCAGGAAAGGGTATTTGAAGCTTAGAGAAAGAGAGTTGCGTATCTCTCGAGCCAAGCCTGATGCAACACCATCAAAGAGGAAGGCCAATCCTTCTGAAGCTTACTCTCCAGCTGAGAAAAGACAACACAAGGACAAAGTGGTCACACCAACTGCCACCGGGAAGGCTAATCTTTCGTATCAAGGTGTACGAGCTTCCAAATCTGGCGATGATGATAAGAAGAAGCCTTATCAGAAAAGCCCTGCGCAGTCAAAGATGAGACCTAGAAGTAGCAGCAGTGAAGGCAACAAGGGTGCTGATAGTAAGAGTGCTGTGAAGCAGCGAAGTCAGAAGCGGCCTGCCGTTGCTGCAAGGAAAGCAAAAGCAAACGCGAAAGGCTCAAAAGAGAGCGGTGGTAAGAAATTTGCAGGGACTAAGCGTAAACAAGAAAGCAGAACTCCTGAAAGCTTCTCTAAGAAGAAGAAAACAAAACGGGTTTAGGCGGTTTTAGTTGGATTATAAAATGTGGTTGATGTGAACCTCTTTCTTCTCCCTTTGATATACTTGTCGCCTTTGTATCGTTTTATGACAATATGATATAACTCAGTGTAATGTTGCAACAGTTATGGTTATACTTGAGAGATTTAAAAAACAGTTCTTTTGATGGTTTGCTTAACAGATTTATCATATACAGAAAAGCTTACATCAACTGTTTTGACATATGTCTGACTCTGAACAAACCAAATAGGTCTTAGGCGCTTTTAGTTGGACTATAAAATGTTGATGATGTGAACCTCTTTCTTCTCCTTTAGTTCGAGTGTAATGTTGCAACAATTATGGTTATACACTTATACTTGAGTGTTTAAACGCTTACACTGTGCATCTTAGTTCTTATGTAGTTTTTTATCATTACAGTTTCACTGAAATATAACTTTGTTAAGGTTAAAAAGATTTACGGTTTCATGATTCATCATGTGTCTGAAGACTCTGAACAACAGTATAACAGCTTCAGAGACAAACGGGTTTTACATTTGGAATGTGGAACTCGTAAGAGAATTGTCTCGATGAATAATACCTCTTGAGAAACAGAATGCAGCTATTATGACAATGGCTAAAAATTATCATGTCCCGTGATTGGTTATGGGCTTTGGAAAACATTCAAATTTGAAAAACTAAATTAACGCCTAAACTTTTTTTGTTCCAAGAATTCAAATATGTAGTCAATGATGATATATTCTGATTGATTGTTAACGTTTCGTGTCTATCACTTAAATTTTATTACACGCTTTTTCTTTCCGGAATTCATACCGTCTTTTTGACTGCCATGAATCATTTCTAAAATATTAAAAAAGATTAAAACTAGAAATTAGAAATTTATATGTTAAAGGAGTAGAAAACAGAAACCGATACAGAAACAGAAATAAGATTAAAGACGCCGCTAGTGGTGGCAGCGGCCAACAATTACCCTATAAAAGAAGAAAATTCAGAGTTTTAAAAACGCCGCCAGTCGCAAGCTAATAATTGGGAGGAAGGAAACCGGAGTTGCCGCTGTTGCTGATATTTTCAGCGTTCTCCTTACTGACTTTTATTTGCCGCAGCGTCGAAATAAACAAAATGGATTTGTCTTGATTGTGATGTGCTCGCCCTAACCGTAGTGATAATTCAGAGCCGCAGCCGCCGCGTTGGTAAAACGAACATGTATATTATAGAAGAACACATTGGAACAAAAATATCATCTCTATTTTTGACTCTATTTTAGAGATCTCTATTATAGAGATGAGTTGGAGATGCTCTTAGGGCTCTCCAACCCCGCTCTATTTTTCCTTCTAAAATAGAGTTTAGAATAAAAATACTCCAATAGTACTCTATTTTCTATTCTATAATAGTGTAAACCTATTTTTTACTCTATATATAGAGTAATTTTTTTATTTTTTGTTCATCATTCTATTTTTTAGTCTAAAATAGAATATTATTGGAGCAACATCCAACTCTATTATAGAGTTACTATATTTTAGAGGAAAAAATAGAGTAAACCATTGGAGATGGTGTTAGAAAAAGAACACAACTAAAGTAAAAATTTGTGCATAGACCATCCGATCTGATGGTTTTTTTTTGAGAAAGGGCTTACTCCGTTCGTTCTGATGTTAATTGAGAACTAAAACAAATCACTTCAAAAGCGTGTATATATATAATCCTTTTTTATGAACAAAAGAAAAACGTATATATATAATCTTGATCAAGTAGCTATTCAAGAAATCAGGATTAAAGTTGAACCAAATCGGGGAAAACAAACCGTTTTAAAGAAACTGATGATAAAATATAAATCCATATCAAACTATAAAACTTGTTTCATTTACGATCAAAAGTCAAAAATAAGCTTAAAACAGAAATCCAAATAAAACATCATATATGCACGCATATTTACATATATGTAATTGAGTTACCATCTGTTCTAGGTCATGCTTGACTCCTTGTACGCCACTGGCAGCTGATTTTTTCAACCAAAATCAATATCTACTTGTGGCATACAGGGAGCCAGGCATGAAGACAAGTATGTATGCATGTATATTTGAATACGAGAACTTTAAACATGAACGTTAGTCGTCGATCTTGGCTTGAATCGAATGATCAGAATCTTTGTTTATTATTGTTGGGAGAGAAAATGAACGTAGAGAGATATTGAAGACAAATGAGTTAGGTAGCACAAATGTATATATAGAAGAAAGTAAGAGCAGCGCTAATTATGCTATTGCCAAATTTTAAATAAATAAATTAAAAGCATAAGAACAAAGTTGGGTTTCCATTAACTCAATTTCCTTAAAGGCTTCTCTTTTCCCACAATATGTTATTTATTGAGAATTAAAGTTTGCAAATAATATTGTTTTAAAATCTAATTAGAAACAAAGTTAATTGATATGGTGAATCGTGATACTTATTTGTAACTAAGATATCATTATAAATTTTGCTTAACTCCAACATATATATTTCTATATTGTAAGATGAAATCGAATTATGGATTCTTCTTCCTAGAAAGATAATAAAGATTATACAGCGTGCGTACCTACTGAGTTACTTTAAGTTAATTGAATGTTTTATAGGAGAATTTCGTATTATAAAGGGATTTTTAGAAAATAAAGAATAAATGGGCCATATATCGATCAATCATCTCCACCACCACAACGGACCTACATCTTTCATTCCAATCCAAAACTTTGGCGTTGGACAATTCAGAATGGTATCCCATTAGATCTTGATTTGTTTTATTTTATTTTATTAGGGTATGCGTTTCAGCAATGTGTTCGTCTTTAAAGGTTATGATTTTTGTGTGTATCAGAACTTTTCTTGGGAAATTGTAAAATTAAACGTGAAAGGCAAAAAGAAGACAAAACTGAGTTTTTTTTTTTTTTTTTTGAAACAAAACTGAGTTTACGTTTTGCTTTTAACCGTTTAACATTCGTATATGAAATCTGATAAATAATGATAACTAACACATAAATGCTACGTTAAAACAAGTAACATACAAATGCAAACACACGTGATTGAATCAAAATCTTAAATCTTTGCAAACTTTGAAATAGTATGAAAAATGATTTCTTGAGATCAGAGAGAACACAATTGTTTTAGACAACGTATACAGACTATGACACAATTTTGCTTTATGAATTATGACCAACAAAGGTTTAAGTTATTTCAAACAAAGCATTGCAGATGCTCTTGACATGTTGCCGTTACGTCAAAGATGATTATAACAAAAAAAAAAAAAGACAACACCATAATATCGAGTAAGTAAAATTTCAAATAAAAATCATGTAGTTTCACGTTTTCAAAATTTTGGTTAGCAATGAAACAGTTTACTGAATGAACAAGGTTTAGACATTGAAAGAGAAATAATTTTTGTATGTTTTATATAATAGTATAACGAAAGAGAATTCAATTTCAAAAGCTTAGATTCGCTTCGTCTTTTGACCAAAAAAAGATTTCTCTGTCTTTTCGTATCTCATTGTGGGTTCTTTCGCTTTTTAACAATAAATACTTATTATGTTTTTTTTTTTTAAAAAGGTTTTCTTTCCCCAGGCCCGACCTAAAAAAAATTAAGTTGTCGCTTGAACATAAGGACTGAACCGGCCCATTTAGAAACCAAACCAGGCCGAGAGTGGGCTTGCTTGACCGGCGACTTATTCAGTTGATCGCCGGCGAGTTAACAATGGCGTGTAGTATAGAGCTTGAAGAAGAGATGAAACAAAATGGAATCGAGAGTTAGCTAATCTATCTTTCTCTCTTCCCTTCTCATTCCCAATTCACGATTCGAAAAATAATCGATGGGTAGCAAACGCGGGAGATCGGTGATAGCCGCGACCTCCATCTTCCTCGCGATGTCATGCTTAAATTCCATCTCAACCACTCAGGTTACCAATCTCATTCTCGATCGATTCGATTCAGTGATTCAGATTAGATGGAATTCTATGCAATTAGATCTTTGATCTACGATACCTTGTGATTATCTTACAGGTTGGAACAAGCATGTTAGATTCGGACACGTTTTGTATCTCCGACCAATACATCATGCAGTCTTATTTCACGACACAGAGCTCCTTAAACGAGTCAGAGTTTCGACATCTTCATAAGGAATGTTCTGAGAACATTCCTTATGAAGATGTTCCTGCTGTAGCAACGCTACAACACAGAGACGTAACAGGTGAAGGTTCGCATCGTCATCTACTTACAACCATCAAGCTTCGTTCTTTTCACTCGCAGTCTCACCTTCACAAGCTTGTGATCGTTGAGCGGTTGCCTTTGGGTGTTTTTGCTGATCCTTTCGAGCTTCAGAGTCTTCAGCAACGCAGAGGTTAACATCATTTAGAAAAGCTGTTAGCTTTCAGTCTTTTGATCTTATGATTGAGTCTTTTCAATCTCTTGCAGCTTTCAGAGACGTATCTGTGTTTGGAGACACGGATCTCGAGCAGCCTTCGTTCAGATCAAACAGGTCTGTCGTTGAGATTCATGTCGAAATCAACGGAAACGGTGAAACAAGCGTTAAGCTTCCTTTACATGCTCGGTACCAGGTAAACTCTTGTCACAAAGTAAGACACTTTGTATATCTTGTTTTGATCATGATCGATAAGATTGTTTCTATGCTTATCTCTCCAGCCTATTGGGGAGAGTGGATACTCTAGAGTGGAGTTTGGAGAGCCAGACTTGTTCTTATGCTCTAGACATGTGCCAAACCAGGAACACGAACAGAGGAGATGCTTGGTTTTGTCAGTAGGCAGATCAAAGACCCAAACCAGATCCGTTTTCTGGGAAATCCCTGCAGGAATCAGGAGTCATACAGAGTATGTTTCTGTTGTTACATTTGTCGCTGCGGTTTTATCCGCATTTTCAATCCTTGTTGCATCTGTATTGAGCTCAAAGGTTGAATCGTGTAAGAACACAAAAGAGCTATGATATAAGCGTTTTAGTCTTCTTTGTGATAGTCACGGGACTCGAGAGAGAAATAAAATATGACAAAACTTTTTGTGATTCCTCTCAATTCTCAATACCATTTTGGAAAAACTAAACAGGTTCAAACCAATTTCTTGCATGACAGGACAAGAATAAGAATTAAGAAACAGACTTTCCACTCATCTCCATCAAATAGTTTGCACAACAACAAAACCATTTTCTTGAGACGCACAGGAAACAGACTTTCCACTCATGTCCAACAAATTGTTTGCACACCAAAACAAATAAACACACACACGCTCCAATGGAGGACCCTCAAACCAAACCAATACAAAACCCAACTCTCTAAGTTTTTGTCTGTAAGTTACCTTATATACTAAGTAGTGCCACTCGTTGATGCTTCAACACATTTAAATTCTTGTTCTTGCTTTCCAAAATCAAGCTGCGAGTACGATGATCACGATCAGAAGTACAATGCCAAATATCACCAAGAGCAAGCATGTCTGCGTGCAAACAAGATCAAGACGTTAGAATGCAGTCCCAAAAAGCCACTCACTCACTGGTGTTCGAAAAGGTTCCGAGTGTTTATACCAGAGATGAGTTTGATCTTTGTGTTTTGGAGGCTTGAGCTAGCTGAGATTTTCCTTGGGCAGTTGCAGCTCGAGAGTTGTCAATGTGAGTACCAATATCATCTGCCAATTAAAAGGAGAAAGTGAGCTCTATAACTGCATAACTGAGGGCATGTTTGTTAAATAGATTAATTTACCTATCATGACTCCTTGGTCGTTAACTAGAACCGCAAGATCTTTGAATATTTCGTTAACCTCGCCAATTTGAGTATGGATCTCTTGTATTCCTTGCTCTCTTTCTTCGATCACAGCTTCGTTGAACGCAATCTCGTTGTCTAACAATACAAGTTCCTGCCTGCAACCATATCAAACAAGACGAAGGTAAAGTTTGCATCACAAAACGAGTGGGAGATGGGGTATTATTACCAACCTTTTTGACTCCATAACTTGTGCCCGCTGTTCTGGGATCTTATCAGCTTCACTCGCTGTATAGCTATGGCAAAGACAAACATGAAACATGGTTCAATATAAAATATATTAACAAAGCCTTAAAACTTTTTATGCTTTAGATCATCACATTTCAAATCCTTATTGTTGAGAGGTAAACATAACACACAAAAATCACATACCTAGAGGGATGATCAGAAGGAGGGACGAGAGGAGCATAAGCGGTTTCTCTTTCAGCAGCAGTCTGCTGAGCTTTCTGAAACTCTTTCAACACAGCTTGAAAGTCCTTTGCAAGCTTAGCATCTGCAATCTTCTTACTTGGCTACAACAAACAATCAACAACTATCATCATCATCATCAAACTCCAACAAAACCAAAAAAAAAACAAAGAAGAAGAAGAAAGATTGTGACTTTACATTGACACCGCTTCGATGATCAGTTTCACTAGCTTCTTTAAGCTTAGCAGATGTATCCTTCACAAGCTGCCCTATATGCAACCTTGTCTTGTGCCTATAACGCAAATCGATTTAGAGTCAATTCTGAGCAGATACCAAAAAAAAAAAGAAAAGATTTCTCAATTTCAAACTTACAGCTTCTCACGGAGCTCGGGCGTGTCTTTGGGAGTACCGAGCGTGTTAACGAGCCGCTGAAACGTGGAGACTCCGGTATTGATCTGGAAGATACCGGAAGCGACGGCCTGCGTCGAATCTTGGCGACCACCACCACCACCACCATTGATCTTCCTCGATCTTCCTTTCCCAGCTTCTAAATCTTGAAAACTCATTCTTCTCTCTTTCGTTTGATATCTCCAACGATTGAGAGAATTGCTTTTTGAGAAGAGGGGGAAATGATGAATGAGGGGTCAAGGCGTGAATCGTGGAGACAGATCGACAGAACTTGGAAAGCGTTTTTTTTTTTAATTTATAACTGATTACAGAGATGAAAGGCGAGATCAATGTTTTTTTTCTTTCTGATCCTTTCATTTCTATTTAATTACTTACCTCTCCTTATTTTATTGTTTAGTGTAGGTTTACATACTTTTGTCGTTTTAAGGTATAGAAAAATATCTAATAGTTTGTGTTTGATTTGGTTTGCATTAGGATTGGGAAATAAACCAACCTGAGCTGAACCAAATTCTGACCAAACCAAAATATATATCCAAGACCATTTGATTGATATTTTTAACAGCTTGAATAGTTTGGTTTTGTTCAGTTTAAAACCGAACTGAACCAAATCCAATATATTTAGTAATTAGCTTAAATAATATATTCATGATAATATTATCCTTTGATATAAAACCCACATTTTTAGCATTGGTCATCAAAGCTGATGTCTGTTTTGTTTTATGTTTTGTAGATTGGTTTTAACTGAATTGCACCAAATCCAAGCTAAAACTAATTCTAAGTAAACCAAATTCAGCATAAATCAAACGGAATACAAATTAGACATAATCAAAATGTAATTAACCAAAATTGGACCAACCTCAAAATTAAACCAAAATGCCTATTCCTCATTTAGATACCACTAAAATCAGTTTCAGTAAACGTTTAGTTCTACTTTAATTTGGTTGTTCTCCACCTATTTAAAGTTACGGAGAAGTCACAGTTTAACTATTTACAAATCGGGGGGGGGGGAGGGGA
>NC_027754.1:28627902-28640908 GCF_000695525.1 Brassica oleracea var. oleracea
GGGGGGAGGGGATTTTAATTCTTTTGTCAACGAGGGGAAATTTTAATTACATGAAGATATTCAATGATGAGGTTACTTTTAGTCGGAAACGACTTGGCCACGTCCGACGTGGTAGATAGTAATTGGTGGATAAAGTGATTATGCCACGTCTTTGTATAAAATATATGTTATTTATTTGATTAAATGGAATCGTTCCCGACAAATCGAAAGCTCCACGCACGACAACCTTCTCTCCCCCCCCTTTAAACGTATGAAGTCGCCGGCGAGAGAAGAATTTTCCGGACGGTCACACGTGCCATTTTCTCAGTATAAATAGAACTCACATTTTTGTTTCTCACACCAACATATTATTTTTCTTTCTTCAAATTCGTTCGTCGCTGGTAAAAGAGAAAATATTCCGTTACATCAGATCTCTAAGCGTCTCTCAGCAATGCCGGTGAGCTTTTCATATCCAGAGTTTCTTATTCGTCTCGAATTGGTATGGTTGGGATCGGCTGATGCGAAAAGATCTGTTGAAATTGGCCAAATCCAAGTCGAGAATCGTTAATTTTTGGAGTTACATTACTGAAAATGGGATTAGTATTGGGTTTCGATTAATATTGTAATGTATGGACCTTTCGAAATCAGATCCTATAATCATTAAAAATGTGATTAGTATTTTATGAAACTATTTTAACCTTTGGAGTTAAATACTTGTAGAACAATCAAAGCAAAGGTGATTCATAATCAGACAATTTCGTTGACTTTAGCAATGATAGTCTTAACATTGTTCTGTTCTTTTTTTCTAAAAGAAAATTTCGTTGTTTCTATTTGCAGATGGTAACTGTAAAAGTTAGCAATGTTTCTCTAGCAGTAACGGAACGAGAACTCAAAGAATTTTTTTCTTTTTCCGGCGAGATTGTTCACCTCGAGATGCAAAGGTCGGTTCTTTTTACTTTGTACTACATTTCACTCGAAATTAAACTCTTATGTGTTCTTACAAAACATTGGGTTTGGTTTCTACAGTGAGAATGAAGGAGGTTCTAAGTTAGCATATGTTACATTCAAAGATTTACAAGGAGCTGAAACCGCACTTCTCCTCACTGTAAACTTCTCTTTTTCTCTTAACCCTTGTTCACTGACTATATTGGTAGCACTTTTGTTTCATGCATGACTCGTCTTTTTATAACGTGAAAGCTACGTAATCCAACAAAACTCCGATTTAAAATGATTTTTTTATATAAAATTGAGACCCCTAACTGAATCTTTTTAACATGCATTTGATGTTCAATAAAAAATATATTTGCACACGACCACCTTTTAAGTTCCAGACCGCTCTGTTTCGATGTTGATCTTGCTTGCAGGGAGCGACAATTGTTGATTCATCGGTCACGGTCACAATGTCACCAGATTACCAACTACCTCCTGATGCTTTAGCTTCCATTGTAAGCTCCTTAAAATTCCATTTCTTGAACAACAAAAACTCTCGTGTGACTTTCAATTTTTGTCTCCTTAGGAATCATCGAAAGAGAGCGACAAATCATCATCATCTCCTCCAAAGGAAGATGTATCAGTATTCAGAAAGGCTGAAGATGTCGTCCGCAATATGATTTCAAAAGGGTTTATTCTTGGGAAAGACGCAATAGCTAAAGCAAAAAGCCTCGATGAGAAGCATCAGCTAACATCAACAGCTTCAGCTAAAGTCACATCCTTCGACAAGAGAATCGGGTTCACTGAGAAAATCAACACCGGGACAACTGCTGTGAGCGGGAAAGTCAAAGAAGTTGATCAGAAGTTTCAAGTCACTGAGAAAACCAAATCAGCAATAGCTGCAGCCGAGCAAACAGTGAGCAATGCTGGCTCCTCCATAATGAAAAACCGGTATGTTTTGACTGGTACCACGTGGGTTGCTGGTGCGTTTGAAAAAGTGAGCAAAGCTGCAGAAGAAGTCGGACAAAAGGCGAAGGAGAAAGTTGGAAGGGCTCAAGAAGATGAAGAGAAGAAAAAAGAGGTTGATGAAGTAGCTAGTGTTCATTTGTCTGAATCACCAAAGGCTTTAGACCAACCAGAACAGGATTCAAAACTCTCTGAATCACCAAAGGATTTAGACCAACCAGAACACGATTCAAAACTCTCTGAATCGCAGCCGCAACAGCTGCAACCGCATAAACAGGAGGAGTCTACTCCAAATGTTGCTTCGGGACAGCCTTGAAAATACATAAAAGAATATTTCTTCCAACTTTTTTGAAACATACCGGACATGGCTTATATGTTCCAATAACACTGAATTTAAATTTTGTTGCTGCTGCTGGTGTTGCTGCTTACCTTTCTTTATTCTTGTTTCTCTTCACTTCCAAAAAAGGTGAGTCTCCTGAAAGTTGAACTTCTTTTCTTTTTGTTGCCAAGGGTATTGAAAAAACGTTATTGTTTAAAATATCCATAAAATAGTGGCTTGAAATTGCCCAAACCTTATGTTTCTTTGTCAACAACTTATAATTTTTTTCTTCTATATTTTTATCTTAAATAGAGCGTCTCCAACCCATTTATATTTTTTACTCTATATATTCTTTTAAAATAGAATAACTTTATTATAGAGTTGGATTTGTTCCAATATATGTTTCTATAACAAAGTTTTACGAGAGTGAGGAAGCTCTGGTGTCTCTACTGTATGAAAAGCTTTTGGCTTTTGTGAATTTTGCTCCAGCCTTTGCCATAAGGATGAGAAGTGTCCTCTGGATCCTAAGAACATAAAGACGAGCTCAGAGAAGAGTAGGGAGCTGCAAGATGGAAAAGGGGGATGGCACGAGGTAGGCAAACATGATGAAAGAGCCCGGAGTTATAAGGGAGTGGTTATCAATGGAAATAGCAATCAACCAAACAGAGAGAGGGAGAGTCGAGCTTATTCTGGGAAGGGGAAGGGCAAAGTGACTGAAGATTATGATCATAAATGAGTGAAGACAGCGGAGAGGGGTCATATGAGAACCTCTTCATACAATGGGAATTCTCGTGGTGATGCAGGAGGTTCGCAAAGGAGATCATCAAGAAGAGAGGAAACAGCTGTTGCGACACAGGAGGTGCGTCTTCAAGCATCTCCACGTCGTGTGGAAGGGCAAAATGGGCAGGAGGAGATACGGGAAGAAACACGGGAGGAAGGGGAGATAAAGAGGGCGGAAGAGGAAGCTTTGGCTCCTGTTTCCAAGGAATTTCAAGCTGCACTTGCGGAGACTCAGGCGGCCGGTATGGAGGTGATCTTTGATCCTGTTGATGGAGAGGAGGGCTTACAAAAAATTCAAAGCCTTGTCGTGAGTGATAGAGCTCCTGAAGGAGAAGAGGAGGATGGGATGGAAATGGATGAGTTTCAAGCAGCATTGCTAGAACATGGTTTAGATGCGCAGGCGATAGATGCTCTTCCGGCAGTATCTGAGGAGGAAATAGAGGAGATGATTGTGGGCTACGAAGAGGATGATCAAACTCAGGAGGCAGGGGAACATGCTAATGGCGCAGAAGGAAAAAACAAGGAAGCAACGAAGCATGCACAGAAACAGGGGACTCGTAAAAGCTTGTTTAAGTCATCAATCAATGTAGCAGGAAGCACAAAGATGAGGAATGCAGCAGTGCTTGTCTCCCCTCGTAAACGTGCTGCAGTTAGGACGGGGACTCGCAAAGGGGATGCAAACAAGCAATTGGAGAGCAAGGGATCGTCAAGCCTGAACTCTGGAAATTTGAAGAATGAATTTATGGATCAAGTCTTACTAGTTTCTAGCAAGCAGGGTTTGGGGTGTTTACTTTTCAAGGTTTTTTTATTGTTGTTTTGGTGTTGGGTAAGATCTCTATGCAAGATCATGCATTGAAATACAATTTGCTATTTGGATTATTGGTGTTGGGTTTGTTTTGATCAGATAAGCATAATTATTGCATCTAGATGTTTGGGTTCTCTACGTATTTCGTGGGCAGAGGGTTTGGCTTCGATGTTAATGGGGTTGTTCTCTACTCGACTGCAGGTGCAATCTCGATGGCTACTACACTGCAGAAACATGGGTCGGGTTATGTGGTTTGAGGTTTCATTTGGTTTCGGGAAGAGTGCATCTTAGGTCACAATACTGATACTCTTGCTCTTAAATGGCAGAATCAGAGTTAGGCAATTCACGGTTAATAAGTTGGCTACTTGTTGGGTTATGTGGGTAATAGTAATCAATAATGTCGTTTTGGTCTTATTGTTTATTATTAATTGGGATCATGATGATGTTTTAGTAATACTTTATCAGTATTGGTCCTCAATGGTTTTGTTTTGTGTTTGGTATTGGTTTTATATGGATCGGGAATTACCTTACATTTTCGTCATACTAGTTCTTTTTGACTCTGCGGCCACTGGTGCTTGTGTTCTATGCGTTGTTCTTACAGGAAGTGTGGATATTCGAAAGATTCAGGAGTTCCAAGAGACGTTTGGATATTAGGAAATTGTTGTTGGCTAGTGACTACTTTAATATTTCATTTTTTCATGGGATATACAAGGGTTTTTATTGGAGTTTTAAAGGAAAATTATTATGGGTTAGGGTCAGGGTAATGTTAATAAGCTTGAAGATATTAACGTGGAGAAGAGGATTTTTACTTTGGGAGATGGATAATACAGGGTATCATTACACCCAATTTCGACAGCTCAAATGAGCTTTTTATATATTTTTTAAATGAGAGCACTAAGTTGGAATTGCCGAGGGATGAGAAGTAAGTGGACGATAAGTTATTTAACGGAGATATGGCATAAACATAAGCCAGATTTTTTATTTTTATCGGAAACAAAGCAAGAATTTGAGTTTGTCCAGAAATTTCAAGGTCATTTCGGATTCGATAATTTGGTCACATTGGATCCGGTGAAGGGGTGGATTAGCGCTTTATTACAATAATGAGTATCAGGTTAATGTGTTATATTCAAGTAATCGAATGATAGATGTGGAAGCAGTGGCTCTTGGGAAAATGGTATATATGACGTTTGTGTATGGAGACCCAGTTCAAGAATTACGAGAACAAGTGTGGGAATGTTTAACTAGATATGGAATTTCGCGATCAGAGCCTTGGTTTATTATTGGTGATTTAAATGAGATCACCGGAAATCATGAAAAAGAAGGTGGAGGGTTGCGAAGTGCGAATTCATTTGTTCCTTTTAATAATATGATAAGGAATTGTGGTCTACTGGAGTTCCCGGTCAAAGGAAATAAGTTGTCATGGCAAGGGCAAAGGGGCAGTAATTGTTAGATGTCGTTTAGATCGTGCACTAGCGAATGAGGAGTGACATACGTTATTCCCCTGTTCTTATACAGAATATTTAGGGATGGTGGAATCAGATCATCGTCCAGTGGTGGCTTATTTAGAAGATAAAGTTTCTAAGAGGAAAGGCCAGTTTAGATTCAATAAGAGATGGGTTGGACAAGAAGGACTTATGGAATCAATCACAATGGGATGGTCCGATAATAACGAAGGAACAAGACCTGGTATAGTGGAACATATTAGTAATTGCCGTCGTGAGATAGCCAAATGGAGGAAAAATAATCCACCTTATGGGAAGGAAAAGATATCGGACTTGGAGAAAGCCCTTGAAAAGGTACAAACAGATGATACTAGATCTCAGGAGGATATTATGGAGATGTCTAGGAAGCTGCAAGAGGCATACAAGGATGAGGAGGAGTATTGGCATCAGAAAAACATAAATATGTGGTATTCATCTGGAGATCTTAATACAAAATTCTATCACGCTTTAACTAAGCAACGAAGGATCCGTAATAGGATAGTAGAGCTACATGATGGTGAGGGAAATTGGATTACAGAGGACAATGGAATAGAGAGAGTGACGGTTGAATATTTTGAGGATTTATTTACTACCACCTCTCCAACGGAGTTTGATGAGTTTCTCTCAGATGTAACACCGGGTATAACTCCACAGATAAATCAACGATTACTGCGGATAGCGACAGAGGATGAAGTCAGAGAGGCTCTGCTTATGATGCATCCAGAGAAGGCACCAGGGCCGGATGGCATGACAGCTATTTTTTTTCAACATTCATGGCATATTATTAAGAGCGATTTGGTGGAGATGGTGAATGATTTTTTGGTGTATGGTGAAATGGATACAAGGTTAAATATTACTAATTTTTGTATGATTCCAAAGACAGAAAGACCTACAAGGATGACAGAATTGCGACCTATCAGTTTATGTAATGTAGGGTATAAAATTATTTCGAAGGTTTTGTGTCAACGGTTGAAGTTATTGCTACCTTCCCTTGTCTCAGAAACGCAATCGGCATTTGTGGCAGGGAGGTTGATCTCTGATAATATCCTTATAGCACATGAAATGTTTCATGGATTACAGACTAATGAGGCGTGTAAAGGAAAGTATATGGCAGTCAAAACAGATATGATTAAGGCCTACGATCGGGTCGAATGGAAATTTATTAAGGCATTATTACAAAAAATGGGGTTCCATAATCATTGGATTAAACTAATGGTGGAATGTATATCATATCGGGTTCTTTAAATGGCCAACCTCGAGGACTTATTATAACACAGAGGGGCTTACGTCAAGGAGATCCTTTATCTCCCTATTTATTTATTCTGTGTACCGAGGCTCTGATAACGAATATTAAGAAGGCAGAGAGGGAGAAACAATTAACAGGAATAAAGATGGCTAGAGCATGCCCTTCAATATCGCATCTGCTTTTCGCGGTTGATAGTCTCTTCTTTTGTAAAACTCAAAAGGAAGAGTGTCATACCATTCTAAGGATTTTAAAGGAATACGAGAAAGCTTTAGGTCAACTAATAAACTTTGATAAGTCTTCAATTCAACTTGGACACAAAATCGAAGAATCTGTCAGACATGAGCTAAGAGATATTTTGGGCATACAAAATCTGGGAGGAATGAGAACTTATCTAGGATTGCCGGAGAGTCTCGGGGGTTCTAAGATACAAGTTTTTGTCTTCGTACAGGATCGGCTAAATAATAGGATCAATGGCTGGACTTTTAAGTTCTTTACGAAAGGAGGAAAAGAGGTGATCGGCAAATCAGTGATTACGGCTTTGCCAAATCATGTGATGTCTTGCTATCGTTTACCCAAGGCTACTGCAAAAAAGCTGACGAGTGCGGTAGCACAGTTTTGGTGGAGCCCTGGCGGTGGTACAAGAAGAATGCATTGGAAATCATGGGACAAAGTATGTGTCATTAAGGAAGATGGAGGTTTAGGATTTAAAGATATCACTGATTTCAACACAGCGATGCTTGGTAAACAATTATGGCGGCTGATAGAAAAGCCAAATACTTTATTTTCTCGAGTTTTTAAAGGTCGGTATTACATGAATGCATCACCCCTGGAACCGATTCGTTCATATTCTCCGTCATATGGTTGGCAGAGTATTGTTTCTGCTAGATCTCTGGTAAGCAAAGAACTAATCAAAAGGGTGGGAACAAGATCTTCTATATCCATATGGAATGATCCTTGGCTCCAACCACTCGCCCGAGACCAGCCAATAAAAATCAACACAATCTTGACCCAGACCTTACAGTGGATTCACTTATTGATCCTCATTTGCGACGATGGAATTTGCCGGCGATCCAGGCTTTGGTGGACCCACAAGATGTGAAATTAATAGAAAGTATACCATTAAGTAGAACTTGGATGACAGACAAAGATGGATGGCATTTCACAAATAATGGAAAATACACGGTTAAATCTGGATATCCGGTTGAAAGGATATATCCAAATAAGGAAAAACCACCAGTAGTGTTTGGACCCACGGTTAGGACTGTTCCATATGGCAAAACCGAACCGTACCGAACCGAACCAAATCGAAATAGATAATATGGTTTGGATTTGGTATATACCATACAAACCGAATGGATATGATTTTAAAAAAACCGTAGGATTTGGATATGGTTCGGTATATAACCGATAAAACCGAATAAACCGAATAAAACCGATCAAAAAATAGAAACATGTAAATATGTATATATTTTATAACAACGTATGAAAATCATAAGTTAATTTTTTTGCTAATAACTATTACCATATTTTTTACAGTAATAAAATAGTCATGATTTGTAAAACACTTGAACTATAATTAAATAACAATTCATCGCAAACATGCTTCTTATTTTCTTAGTCTTCTTTTGATCTTTTTGCTTTAATTTAGCATTGACTAAATTGAAATAAAGATTATAAATTTGATGATAACAATTAGTGGAAATTCTTCACAATTTTTTTTATCTATAAACGAATAGAGTTTCGTGTTTAATAGAAGAAACATGACTTTAATGAACGCTAAATATGAAAGAATATAATAACTTATTTTTTGTGCTTCGTGCTTCTGTTTTATTTTTTGTTTTTTTTTATTTTTATTATCAAAATTTTGAGCTTTGATTTTAATTATAGATTTGATTATTTTATTAGATGATAGAAACATTTTTTATTTTTGTTCTTTTATTTAAACTTATAATATTTTTTAATAAATGAATGTGTTGACAACAAGACTCTAAAATTCATATAATATGATCCCAAAATAAAAAATTATGTTTTTTGGTATAAAACCGAATAAACCAAAAACCGACGGTATATAAACCGAACCGAACCGAAGTAAATATGGATTTAGAATGGTAGTTATATTTTACTAACCGAAATACCGAAAAACCGAAAAAACCGAACCGAAACCGAACCGATATCCGGATTGAACACCCCTACCACGGTGGATATTTTGAAGGCATATTGCTGGAAAATACGGTGCCCACCAAAGATTAAGCATTTTCTATGGCAATTGGTGACAGGGTGTATAGCAGTCAAGAAAAATATGCATAACCAAGGGATACCTTGTGATATCGTTTGTGCAAGATGTGGTACTGAGGAGGAATCGATCAACCATGCTTTTTTTTGAATGCCCTCCTGCACTTCAGACATGGGCTCTTTCAAAGATTCCAACAAATCCGGCTATGTTTCCAACAAGTTATCTCTTTGTGAACATGGATCATCTTTTTTGGAGAGTTGTTCTACAGATGGAGGATCATCAGTTTGCATGGATACTATGGTATATATGGAAGGGAAGAAATAATAAAGTCTTTAGTAATCTGGATGTGGATCCATTGGACACCCTTAAACTGGCTGAAATGGAATCAAAACTCTAGGCTGAGGCACAAATATTGATTGATAACAAGAGGACCCCACATGTAGAGGCAATGATTCTTCCGTCAATTCCAGGAAGATGGTGTTTCACGGATGGTTCCTGGAAAGAGAATGATATTTTTTCAGGACAAGGATGGTATAGTACTCTAGAAGGATTTGCGGGTTTGATGGGTGCAAGGAATGTCCGAGCGTCCCTTTCTCCTCTTCATGCAGAAATGGAAGCCTTGTTATGGGCAATGGAATGTATGAAAAACTTAAGACAATTTCAGGTTACGTTTGCAACGGATTATTCTCAATTGGTGAAGATGGTTTCAGCACCAGAAGAATGGCGAGTATTTGCAAGTTATTTGGAGGATATAAACAGCATGAGAGAGAGTTTTTCCCGAACAGAGATTATCTATGTACCAAGAACCAGTGCCGGCCCTGGCAAGAAGCCAAGGAAGCATCAGCTTCTGGCCTTTAAATTTATAAAACTATTTCAGGCCAATTTTACAATTAAAGATACACCAGCTCGACTGGTAAGTTTATTCTTCGTTTGATTCTCAGGCGACAAGTTCGACAGTCGTGGCCTACATTTTCTACTTTTTAAATAAAGTAATTTTTAGTGGCCCAAAATACAATTTTTGCTTCCAGCCCACTGAAACTCCGGGCCGCTACTGCCAAAAACGCATAACAAGAAGGCGAATAGCTTAGCCCACAGTGCTAGGAAGGAAACGTCTTTTGTTGTTCACATGGATCAAGATCTCCCAGTTTTGTTTACAGAGTCAATATGAATCTGTAAAGTTGATGACAAAAAAAATAATAATAAAGAAAATATAAAAAATGTTATTTTTATTCTAAAAATAGAAACAAAATGTAAAACTTCTCTATATTTCACTCTATACTAGAGAAACTCTATTATAACAGCATACATCGGAACAAATCCACTTTTATATTGGAGTTTTTTTACTTTAGAAGAAAATATAAACAAGAAAATAAAGGTGGGTTAGATTAGATAAATATGTTACAACATAAAGAGGATAATATTCAATGGCGGACTCTTCTAAATTTTTGGTTATTGTATTAGTTGTTCTATTAACATGTACGTGGGGGAAGCCATTTGAGGAATATATTAGTTTCATAACATCTGAAATCTGAATGCATGTGGTAGGAATATAGGATAAGTGGGATGACACCAAGTCGGCTTACCCCTTCGTTGATGTTAGTTCTTCTTCTTTAAGTGAAATGATAATTGACTTCGAGGAGAAACATTCCTTAAGATTTTTTGTCCATTTTTGATGCGTTACATGAGTAGTGATACAATTCTAACATCTTGATAAGAAGATATCTATGATGAATCTACAACACAATAATATTTCTTATCCAACAAAAGACCTTGCTTCATATATACGGGATTTGGAGAGAGTTTGTATTTGAAGTTGTAAGAACCTTACAAGTTGAATCTTTTGGTGGTGAATCTTCTACTGACAGTATAAGCATCCTTCCAATAATGACGGTCCCAAATGGCTTTGTTAATAACGGGAGGATATTCCATTCTTTTTTCTAGTACAATGAGATATTTCCCCTTTTTCATACTCTCCAATAAAAAGAAACATATTTTGGTTAAACACAATAATGGTTTTGTTGAAAAATGATGCAATATTTTTTTTATAAAACAAAACCTTCAGAGAAGAGAGTCACCCCATCGGAGACTTTCCTCCCTTCTGTCTCAGCTTGAAACTTTCTTTTTTGACTAGGAAAATTTTCCAGTCGGCTAATTTTTCTGCAGAAATTAATTAAAACTTATTATCCAGAATTTTGTTGGTATTTACTGAATCCTTTTATTTTATCTTTGTGTATATATTTCCAATTTCACATATCTTGTGAAAAGAAATAAACTTCACATGTCTTATGAAGACAATACATATAGTCGTTATTTGTTACTTGATGTAGCTGTAAAAATCAACTCAAAACATATAGTAATTAATTATAAATATGAAAGAGATATAGTGAATATAGAACTCATAATAAGATTATAATAAAACTTATAAATATAATAGATGTTATTCACTAGTAAAAACCCATTGTAAAAATATAATATATTTATTAAATATAGGCTTTTATTTTCTTGGAAATATATTAAAATTTAATCAGTGATCAGTAATACTCCATAAGTCCATATGTAGGTTATAAATTTTAACCCATGGTAAAAGATCAATTTTCCATATGTCTAGTGGTCTGATTAACCATACTTCTTTTATAAGAAGTTAATCAAATATGTTATGGTAAATCCCCTATATATTATTTGAGAAGCATTACAACTTCTTTTTGTAGCCACGTGTCATCACTAGAATGATTCTTAGAATCATTAGAGAAATATGTTGGTCCATCTAATTATATAATATGTTTTTTATTAAACTAACAATAAATTCATCATTAATGTACTTTATTATTTCCTTAAATAAAATTTACGGAATTTCCTAATGTGGCTAAAGTATATATGGCAATTAATGATTTTGAATAATAAAGATTTGATAAAAAATAATGTATCTTCTATCATATTTGTTTAATTTTAAGCTATTAAATAAATTAAATAACCACAATAACCATATAATAAAAATATAGATTTTTATGTATATGTTATATTTTGAATTTTTACAAACGGCTATAAATTACTAAAACTGTTAAAAGTCTTACATTCAAATTTTATGATCCATGGTTTAAAATTTTTGTTATGACAAAATACAAACGATTACAAAAATTATATAAGTAAAAAGTCTAATTTAATTAATTAATAAGATTAATATATATATCGTTTTAAATTAAACTATAAACCTTATAAAATACAATATTTTAGTTTCAAAATTTGCTTTGAACAATTTTTTTGAACGATCATTGACAACTTATTTTTTTTTAATTATAAATTACTAAAACTATTAATCCCACAATGAAAATTTTGTTATCAGTAATTTAAATTTTTTACTATAAAAGATACAAATGATCAAAAAACTATATGAGTATAAATCAGTATTTAATAGACATTAATATTAAAAATATACTAAAATATATTATCTATGTTAGTATCATTTAAATTTAATAACATATCCTATCAAATAAAAAAAATTTGGATTAATACAATTGATTTATATGTTTGCACCAATTTAATTATATTTTTAATAGTTACTGACTTTTAATTATTTAATATATATTTATTATTTTATAATATGTAAAAATATTTAATACATAAAATAATTTATATATATAATGTTGATCCCGCGCAAGGCGCGGATCTTAACCTAGTAATGTCGTATTCATTGTACCATCATACTCAGAAATCATATATAACTAAAGAAAAAATTGCTATCGTTCGCAAAAGAATTGAATATAGTAACCAGAGTATAAAGATGAACTCAACCAAAGCAACCTTCTTCTTGGTCTTGTTCCTTGTAGCTGCCGTCTGTGAGTCCTAATTTAAATATTTGATTTTTCATTACGCTTATATCAATATGAATCTACACGAAGACCCACACAAATATTTGTGTAGATTATATATTTGATGACATAACATATTGGCGATTTTCATGTATCTAAATGGGGGTTCATATATAGATTAGCGGGTAAGTTTTATATGTTGTTTCAAGTAAATGTTATTTTACATTTAGTTGGAATAATATGAGGTTTTAGACTAAAATTTGTTTATTAATTTCATCAAACGAATTATATTATGTAGGAGGGATCAATTTCAGTTACTTTGGTGTGGCATCTATTTCTGTAAAAAGGAACCAAAATAAAACCAGTCATCTAATCTGGATCCAATTGTTTGCGGTTTTAATAATAGATCAGAATCAAATATATTAATCTGGATTCGATGTTGTACTATACATAATATAAAA
>NC_027754.1:28641052-28671183 GCF_000695525.1 Brassica oleracea var. oleracea
GGAGGGCAAGGGGGGTTTCATGTCATTGTTTATGTTTAATCCGAATTAAACACCTATTTATTTGAATTTTTTTTGGGATAATCTATATAAGGTATAACTATGACAGAAAGCAAATGTCAAGGAAACATAGATTGCAGAGAAGAACCTCATAAACAACCGTGTCCGGTGCCTCTCGCATGTCTATTTGGTAGCTGTGTTTGTCCCTGGAAAAGTCACTCGACATTCTCACCTTGTCAAATCAAATGTGCGCATTCTGGAAAAAAAGTTGTAGATCTCTATGATTCCGATCATTGTGTTTGTGGTGACAAATAAGATAAAAATGTGACAACAATATAACTTGCAAATGTTGAATAAAAAATAATTATTATTGTTCCATTTTTTAGATCACCTGAAATTAATTACTCAAGCCTTTTGTTCCTTTGTCGTCATCTTATCGAGTAGATCAGGGAGAGTCAACGATCTATTTCTCCATGAAAACTATCATATATCATCTGATCCACACTAAACTATGATTTTGTCCTAGATCCCGAGAATTAAAAGTTGTAAGAATTGAAAGTTGTAAACTTATGGTTTTAATCAGTTTACTCTTAACCAACGATTTTGTCATATATCATCATAATCTATAGGTAGAAACTTAATTTTCCATAAACAATGGTTTTAATCGGTTTACTCTTAACCAACCATTGAAACCAATTTAACCAAATATTTTAAACCAACTTAACCAAACAAAAACCCAATTTCGTAAAAGAAAATGATCATCTTCTTCATAGACCTTTCTTCTCCTTCGCCAACGCCATGGCAGGAAATCTGATCTTCTCACATGATTTTAAACCAAACGTTGTGGACATCAAACTCATTCTCCTCAAGTTGACTTGACACATCTCTGTATCAATTTACTGGTGAGAGCGAAAGCAGTAGAAGGCAGAGACTTGCAGTTTCGGCATCCATGATTACGCAGCAGATGATTGAGCAAGGAGTGCTAGATTGCTTACTTGAAGAAGGTATTGTTGAATAACATCAAAGTAGCTTTTGTCTTTACGGTTTCGTTTTAACCTTGATGATTCTGTTCTTGCAGGAGAAACTGACGATGCACTAATGGGGATTCTCAGAGTTAGTAACCTTTTGAGCTCACCTTAAGTCTTGTGGAATCATCAATTAGAGTTCACAAGATAACAGAGTCAAATTACTTTGTTATAGCCGCAAACGATGATTTATTTGATTTTTTCAGCAACAAGGAGGTGATAGAACTGGTGTATGCCTTCATTTCTAGTAATCCTTGTGGTGAACTGGTGATCCAGCAAAGTTTCTACTTGAATGTCTTGTAGCTAAAGCTGCTGCCTATGTTGGCAAGCTTCTTGTTTTGAATGTGTTATTGCTCAGTTATAAAATCTGCAGTTTCCATTAAAAAGAAATTGATTGTAGGCTTCATGTTAAAAGAATTGTGAATGCTCCGGCTGGTAGGTACAGATTAACGCACCTCAGGCTTCTACGTTCGTGTGTGACTTGCGATGATTAATGATGATGGTGACAAATCTCTTGCTTGGTTTGGTTTGAGATGGCTGTTGAAGAAGATTAAATAAATTATATATAAAAATTAGGTTTTTGTTTGGTTTAGATGATTTTAAAATGTTTGGTTAAGAGTAAACCGATTAAAACCATTGTCTATGGAGAATTAAGTTTTGAACTATCGATTCTGAGAGAAATAAGCTTACAACTTTAAACTAATAAAAATCTAGGACGTGGTCGTAGTTTAGTGGAGATCTAATACTATATGATAGTTTTCATGGAGACATAGATTGTTGACCCGATTAGTGAAATATTTTCTGATCCAGAAAGAAAATTTTAATCGGGTACACTTGATCTCTTTTGACCCTGGACACCTTTTATTTATTTGTGCACTAAAGTAAGTATTTCAAGGAAACTAATATATATTACACAAAAAGAAAAAAAGAAAAAAAAAAACAGTAGGGGGCAAGTCACCCATAGATGACGTATACGTCTGTCCTAACACCTGTTCGAAAATGCGGCAGCTTAGGCGCTATTCGGAGGTTGACCGCATCGATTATGCCCAAATCGGTGTAGCCAGGCGTTGACCCGCATAAGACCGCCTAATTTCCGCGTTGACCGCCTAATTCCCGTCTAATCTCGCGATGACCGCCTAAGTTTTTCTTTTTTCTTTTTTTTTTTGCCTTTTTTGTCTGTGTAAGTTAAAACACAGTTGATTATTTTTTACTCATTATTGACAGATATTGTGTAATTATTTATTACTAACATACATACTATATTTAGGGATTTTTTCGTACCAAACCCACCATTTACGAATCAAAAAGACTGTTTAAAATTATATATAAAAAATTATATAATTATGTCTGAGAACTTGTATCATCATGTTTAAAATTAACTAAATATATTATAAATATATTAAATTATATTTAAAACTAGGCCCCGCGTAATCTTCGAGTATTCCCCGATTTTTCGGTAACTCGCTAGGTCCGAAGTTACCGCCTGAGTAGCGCCTAGCGTAGTTCCGAAGAGGGATCCTAACTAGTAGCATGTACTTGACAAAGCATAATTAACTATTGGTTTTAAACTTCCATTTTTTTTTTAAATACATAGACTAATTAATGTACTCTAAATTTTTTTTAAGACCCTAAATTTGTAAATAAAAAAATTTCAAGTATCCTATAGTCCCCTGAATCTCAGGGCCAACTGGCCATATTCATAACACACCCGTTTTAACCATTCAAGGATCATCATTAGCTATAAACAGTTCCATATTTCTATCTTTTAATACTTCATGTGGAACCAACCTTACTATGATCTTAGGGAAGGTACATGGGGTTAGATCTGAATTTTTTTCTATCTTGTAAGGTTGTTGGACCGAAAGGAGTACAAACCCGAGCTGCTGATATAACGGCCACAGTAATGTCACTTGTTCTTTTACTTCAAAATAATCAGAGACATACGGATCCACTAACTTGGCAAATAGTTTCAACAGTGACGGTGATGCAGATTGAGAGAGAGCCACTTAATCTTTCTCCCGTATGTAGCTTTTCTCCATATATATGATGTTGAGGTGAGTTTGTTTACTTGTTTAGTGAACACGAACCACACCTTAAAATGTCAATTAGCAACACGTTCATTCATCCTAATCAGTAGCAACTATTTTCAGGATCATTTTTCTGTATCTTCAAGAGTCTACAAAAGAAGGCTTGTATAGTGTGGATTCATTTAGCCAAGAATAATAAATAGAAGAACGGGATGAGCAAGACTTTTTTTTTTTTTTGGAGACAACTTCATTTGATTCAACATTGAAGACAAGTACAATGGTTTATGGTGAGAGCCAAGCTATTACATATTGCTGGTTAGATAGTCTAGCTCTCTTTGCTAATTGATCAACATGATAAATTAAATTCCTAGGGACCTGTTTGAAAGAGTAATCATTTAGCTTGGCCAGATTGAGGATGTCCTGCACCATCGTAGAAGCTTCATGACAAGCAGTATTTTCACGTCCTCGACTAGGCTCCAAACTTTTAAATAACTGAGTGTTATCACCTAGAAATATAACATTCTTGTAGTGCAGTCTATGTAATTGTTGAACAGCTAGCAAAGTTGCCACTGCCTCGGCTTCGAAGGCTGAATTTGTTGATGCAATTGCTGAGCTTCCTTGCATAATGAGAGTGCCTTGTCGACTGTATAAGGACCACCCTATGCCTGCAGCTTCATGTTCAGACTTCCAAGAGGCATCAGCAATGCAATATAGCGTTGATTCTTGCGGGAGGACAACAATGATGGAGCGCGGTCGATGATCTCTAACCTGAGTTGGGAAGGCAGGCTCATTATGGTATATAGCCTCCTTCCACAAGTTCAAATCCATCAAATAATAACCTATTCCGCATCTTCCATATCCTCCACCCTATGAACCAAGCTAGATTACTTGGAAAATCTCTTGTATCCTCATTTACGATTTTGTGGACAAACATCAAGAGATTAGTAATGAGGATGAGCAAGACTTAGAAATCCTTGAATAAACTAGGAAACTATAAATTAAAAAAAAAAAAAAAAACAAAGACGGAAATTTGATTATAACAGATTTGGAGGAGCACGATCAAGATGGGTTGATAATAGAGATGGGCTTTTTAGGCCCAATAAGAAAAACTAGTTTCATATATCAAAAGTCCAAAACATTTAGGGTTTTACAAGGCGCATATAAAAAGATACTAGGGCTTCTTCACTCCATTTCTCGTCGCAGTAAAGCTTTAGCCGCAGCTTCAGGTTCTTCCCTCTTCTTCGTCCTTCACCGTCTCTCATTTGATTCCTCCTCTTTGTCTCTAACCTTATCTTATAGGAAGGGGAGAATGTCTCACAGGAAGTTTGAGCACCCAAGGCACGGGTCACTTGGTTTCCTTCCAAGGAAGAGAGCTAACCGTCACAGAGGAAAAGGTATTTCTTTTTTGTTCATAAGATTACTTTCAAACGAAACATATCTTATGTTTTGTAGAGATACAATTTGAGCTTTCTTTAGTTTCTTAGATTTGCGATTGTGTAACTAATTGGGTATTTTGAATGGAACACCTGCTCTGTTTTCTGGAGTTGCGTCTGAGTGTCTTCAAATTTAGATTGAAATGCTTACTTGGGTATCTATGATATTGAACATAACATGTCATCGTTTTCTTCTAGAAAATTGAAAATTTAATCTGACATTTTAGTTTTCTGGTTTGGTATTTTTTTCACATTTGTATGTAGTTTCATTAATCTGACATTTAATCTTATATGAATTGATTACTTGAATATCGTGTGTAGTAGGAAGATTTACTCTGTTTTCTAGAGTTACTTTGGAGTTTACTCTCTTATTTGAAAATAAATCAATGTTGTCTTTGAATAACAGTGAAGGCATTCCCTAAGGATGACCAAACCAAGCCTTGCAAGTTCACAGCCTTCATGGGATACAAGGCTGGTATGACCCACATTGTTAGAGATGTCGAGAAGCCCGGATCCAGTAAGTTCCCTCTCGTTCATTCATTCATTCATCCTTTTGTTATTATTCATTTATCCTAATTGGTTTGCTTGTGTAATCTTATATAGAGCTTCACAAGAAGGAGACCTGTGAGGCTGTCACCATCATCGAGACACCCGCCATGGTGGTCGTTGGTGTTGTTGCCTACGTCAAGACTCCCCGTGGCCTGAGGTCTCTCAACACCGTCTGGGCACAGCACTTGAGCGAGGAGGTCAGGAGAAGGTTCTACAAGAACTGGGCCAAGTCCAAGAAGAAGGCCTTCACCGGCTACGCCAAGCAGTACGAAACCGAGGAAGGCAAGAAGAGTATCCAGTCTCAGCTCGAGAAGATGAAGAAGTACGGAACCGTCATACGTGTCTTGGCCCACACTCAGATCAGGAAGATGAAGGGGTTGAAGCAGAAGAAGGCTCACATGATGGAGATCCAGATCAACGGTGGTACCATTGCCCAGAAGGTCGACTTCGCCTACAGCTTCTTTGAGAAGCAGATTCCCATCGACGCTGTCTTCCAGAAGGATGAGATGATTGATGTGATTGGTGTAACCAAGGGTAAAGGTTACGAAGGTGTTGTTACTCGTTGGGGTGTGACTAGGCTTCCTCGTAAGACTCACAGGGGTCTTCGTAAGGTTGCTTGTATCGGTGCCTGGCATCCAGCTAGAGTCTCCTACACTGTGGCCAGAGCTGGTCAGAACGGTTACCATCACCGTACCGAACTTAACAAGAAGATTTACAGGTTGGGCAAGGTTGGTCAGGAGACACACACTGCCATGACTGAATACGACAGGTCGGTTGAAATTTCTTTCTTTACAGTTTCTCCCCCTGCTGTTTTGGTTGTGTAACTGATGATTGTTGTGGCTATGATAGGACGGAGAAGGATGTGACTCCAATGGGAGGATTCGCACACTATGGTGTGGTGAAGGATGACTACTTGATGATCAAGGGATGCTGCATGGGTCCAAAGAAGAGGGTTGTGACTCTTAGACAGTCACTGCTCACTCAGACTTCCCGTCTTGCCATGGAGCAGATCAACCTCAAGTTTATCGACACTTCCTCCAAGATGGGACATGGCAAATTCCAGACTACCCAGGAAAAGAACAAGTTCTACGGCCGTGCCTCTGCCAAAGCTTAAACATTTTGATTTTCTTGTTCCAGTTTTCTTAACCTCTTTTCTCTGCTTCAGAAAACTCTTTAGAGCTATTCGACGCACTTTTGTGTTTTATTTATTTGGAGAGTTTGAACGTCATATGCTTCTTCACCTATTCTTCTCATCTTATAGTTTTAAACTTTTGATAATGGGTAGGTTAAGTCAAGATAACTTTGCTTATGCAAATTTATAATGTGAGCCAAACAAGATCATAGAAACCTGGCCTAAAATAAAACTTATAGAAGGCAAATATATTTGAAAAGATTATTTCAAAAGTGCATTTTTACATTTTATGTATGTTTGTTAACTAATAAAGGTGTATCATAAACTTCTAAAAATATTATTTGTGTTTATTGATTTCTTATTAGTATAAAATTGTCAGAAATAACTAATCAATAAAAATGGTGTATAATCAAAATTTGATGTACTTTTAATACCGTGTTAAAATGCAAAAATATATCCTATAAAAATATGGTGGATTAAATATGTTTTTTAAACGTTAACTAAATTTTGACATGTGTTTTGGAAACGTGAATTTTTTGAATTAAATATGTTTTCTTAAACGTTTTATAGATTTTGATCCAAGTTTCGAAAAATAAGATTGTTTTTATTATAACAAATTTTGATATGAATTTGTATTTTGAGATTGTTGTACATTATTATGTTACAAAGTCGTACTATAAAAAAACATAATTTTCTTATAAAAATATACAATTTATAAATTAGTTTATCTGAAAACTTTTATTCCAATTACATAACTCTTTATTAAGCATAGGCATTTACCAAAACCAAAAAAAAAAAAAAATACAAATCCAAAAATACATGTTTGCTTCGGGTCGAGGGAAAATACCTATTTTGTATTTTTTTGTCCCGTGGGTCTCTGTTCAAGTCCAGGTCCTACCGAGATCCGATCCGGTACATAAAGGACCCAATTTTTTTTGTATATTAGGTATATATGTGTATTTCAAATATGTTTTTGGCATTATATCTAATTTTTAAGTTTTAAGTTTTTGGTTTGAGTTTTGGGTTATAGTTTTGGTTTCAGATAGAATTTCAAAATTTTTAAAATATATTTTAGGTATTCACATATAATTTTGGGTGTTTTTCTGGTTCCCCATATTAGATCTATGGTAAAATTTTGGATCTTTCTGGGTATTTGTTTTTTTTTTGGTATTTTTCTGTGTTTTGAGTATTTTGGTGTTTTCGGATATTTTGAATCTTTTTCAAGTTCTAAATATCCGAACTAATCCATACCCGTTACTTAACCAAAATTTGAAGGTATTTTACAGGTATTTATATTATGGACTCGAACCCACTCAGCTCCGAAAGGAACTGAACCGAATCCAAAACAAAAAAATTCTCTAAAACCCGAAAATAATCGATCTGTACTCCACCAAAGACCCGAATGCCCATGTTTACTCTCTCATTATATTTCGTATACATTTTATAAGAATTACATTTATTGAGTTTGTTAGATTTAAATTCGATACATTTTTAGTATAAAGTATAAACACTTCTTATAAAAGTTATTTGCATAATATATATAATTTGTTTTGAACATAAAGTTTGCAAAACTGTTGTATAATATATGCTAACTCATTTTAATAATTAATGTCTAAATATTGTAGGTCTATTATTGAGCATAAGACAAGGTGTATAATATTATTGGGTAATAACCATAACCCTAGGTGATTTTCCCATGCGGGTATAAATATTTCTAAAATAAATATATTATAATAATTAATTGCTACTTATTTTTAATTTTAAATTAATTTCTAATTTATATGCATCATTTATATTAATAATATTATATATGTTATATCTAATCAGTTTGTTGTTTTTCAGTCGATTTAGTTATCATTTGGGTAAAGTGGATTGCATCTATAAATTCAACTGTAATATTTTTTATTCTATATATTAAAATTTGGATTAATTTCTTATTTGTATTTAGGTGGTTGTTGTCTTAGATATGTAAATATATTTTATGAAGATTATGTGTAACTTAAAATATATTGTGATTAGAATAAAATAAAAAAATAAACTAAAGTGTTTGATTCCAAATTAAATAAATTGATATAACGAAACGATAAATGTTCTGAAGTCTCATGCATATATATAAATTTTACAAAAGAACTAAATTGTAACAGTTGGTTAATATTTTATTTTCATTTTTAATATGTTTTGAGTTGTCCTATGATTTATATTTATCAAATAAATTACTATTCTTATAAAATTAGATATTCTTATCGTAGTTAAATCTATGATTTTAGATATAAAATTATATATTCTTTCTAATTCAAAATGAAATATAATTATTTTTTATTATAATTAAGTCAAATGTGCATGAATTTTCATAATATTTATCAAATTATATGTTGATGTTTTTTTAAAAAATATTAGAAAATAAAGCGATGATCAATAGGAAGTTACATGCGTAAGTAGCTGAATACATTTTTGAAAACTCATGAATACATATCAATATTTACAATAATTAAAATATTTTATAAATTATAAATAACTTTATACTTTTGATTTATTGTATGGAAACTAAAATTTATTTTAAATAATCTTAAAATGAGAATTCAGATTGGCTTTGGTATTTTGATTATGGTTCTATTAAGTTCCACAAACATAAAAACATAAAATTTAAAAGAAAATTTAATATTAAAAAAAAAACTTTAATAATGAAAAAATATAATATATCTGCCTCATTAAACTATTTTGTAACTATTTTATCAAACGATATTTATTTAATTTTTTTAATATCTCTTAAAAATAAGCAGTAAAAAAATTGTGATTGTATTTAAAAATAATATTGTATAAGTAAAATATAATTTATCGATATTTTTTTCTGTAATTGAAAGATATTATAGTCAACTAAATATATGAAAAATAAATAAAAAATTTCAATATTACTAATTATAAACTACTTTTAGACAATTAAACATATATAAGTTTATGTTGCTTAATTGGTTTATGTAATCATCTAAGAAAATATATAGATATATAAAAATATTTTTATTACTTTGAAGTTTTTTTTAATTTTTTAAAACTATGTTTTAAAAGAAATAATATTTCTTTTTCTAATATAAAGATTATCTGTGTAAATCGTTTTTAATGAAATCACATTATATAGAAATTTATAATTTTCGTCTAAGAAAATACAGATATAAAGAAATTATTTTATTACTTCAAAATTGTATTTTATGTTATTTAAAAATATTTTTTAAATGTAATATTACTATTTTGTGAACTTTCCCTTTTTTTATGAAATAATATTATATACACATATATTTTCGTTTTTAAATTCTTTTTTTTAACTCTATAAAAAAATTCCTTTTTTATTATATGTGTATATTTTTTCAGAAATTTTTTAAAAGGAAACTAAATGAAAAAATAAATAATACTCCCTCCGTTTCATATTAAGTGTCGTTTTACAGAAAATTTTTTGTTACAAAATATGTGTCGTTTTCGGTTTTCAATGCAAAATTTATTAATTTTTATTCTGTTATTTGTTTTTCTATTGGTTGAAATATGTTTAGGTGTATAGGTAATTGTGTTTTTATATAGAAAACATGCAAAATTAATTGTTTTCTTAATCCGTGTGCACAAGTCTAAAACGACACTTTATATGAAACATATGAAGTAGTATTTTAAATGTAAATTAATTCATTAAGGGTAGCAGTGTAATCAACCATCGTGAGAGTTAACGTGAGAACGACAAATAGGAAACTGACTTCTCAAATAATATTATAGAGATTGTGTGATAAAATATTTTTAGAAAAGTGTATCACATGAATGAGGAGTAATAATAGGATTCATTTAAAATATTGCATGGTTAGAATAATTAATGGTAGAACCAAAAAAGTAATAAATACTTATATATGAATCCAACAATTTCTTACACTAAATTTTTAGAATGATTCTCTTTTAATAGTTTAGATGAATTTCTATGTAGTCATGAGATTTGCTTAAACAACATTGATGCATATCTGTAAATAGGTTGATGTTTTCTCTTTTTAAAAGGCAACCTAATCAATGTCATGACCAGACAAATTCATTTGATCTCGTTTTATCAAACTTTTGTATAGAATATAAATGGTCTCGGCCGTACATATTTTATTCGAATCATTGGTGTATTTGTAGGCTTATGCCCTTTCGGAAAGATTAATAATATGATGACAAAAAGGAAGATTAATGATATATATTTTCTATTAAAAATTAGTTTAGATAAGTTTTAAAATGTTAAATCATATATCTTGCTGTAAGTAAGTTTTGGAAATATTTGAAATTTATAATAGTTTTGATAAATTAAATTTGTTGATAAAAATTATAGAGAATATTTAATTGTTTAATGATAGAAGAATAACATTAAAATTTATGATATTATATTAATCATTTTTACTTATGTATCTCATAATTATGAAAAAATAAAAGTTAAAAAGGGAAACTATCATATATGTGTTGTTTGGGTAGAACATATTTTATTTGAGAAGTGATTTCATTATGTATCATCACCATATTCATTCTTACCAATTAATAATATGACTTTGAGAAATTGTGATATGATATCACTTAATTACGACATGCATAATTTATTTTATAAATATCTATATTTTTGGCAAATTGTTTTTTAATATGGTAATAAATAATAATTCGTACATCAATCTTTAAAAAAACTACTTTTGTTTCAAGATTTTTGAAATCTTCTAGACATTATTTGATTAATGTTTTGCTTATCTTTTATCACCATATTCATTCTCGCCAAAAAAATTATAGAACATTGAGAAATTGTGACATGACATTACTTAATTATCACATGTATATTTTTTTTTAAAATAAATATCCATATTTTTGGAAGGATTTTTTCTAATATAGTAATAACTAATAACTCATACATAATTCACTAAAGTAAATTTCCGTTACAAAAAATTACCTTTGTCAATATTTTTGAAATATAGTAATGAATAATTTTTATTCATGTTTTTGTAATTTGGTAAAAATAAATAAATAAATAAATAAATATATATATAATCAAAATTAAGTGTCCCTTACAAATATAAAACTAAAACAATACTAATCAAATATATATATTTTGTTAATATTTAATTGAATAATAGTTTAAAAAAAAGTAATGGTTCATTAAGTAAATTAAAAATTGATTTTTGCCAGTTTAACATATTTTAAGTAAAATAAACAAAAAATATTAAAAGTTATATAGATTTAAATATATAATTTTAAAATTAGGGATGATATAAATATTAAATAAATAGTAATTATAATATAGATAAATGTTATTCTTAGAAAATATAATTTTAATTCTACCAAAATTTAAATAAATAAAAATAATCAAACTAAATCAAAAGAAACAAGAATACATAGAACTACATTTATGATTTTAATTTTTCCAAATTGATGAAGTTAAATATAAAAATAATAATGTTAAAATGTAAACCAACTTTTTCTATAAATTGAAATAAAACTCTATTTACAATAATTATTTTTGTTCATAGCGCAAGAAAACTCCTAGTATATATATATATATATATATCTAGTATTTTTGTCAAATTAAAATTGGTAAGTTTCAAAATATTATATTACAAATTTTAAATTACTTTGATATATAATATAAATTTATTTTGGGATTTTATTCAATACTCCTTATGTTTCAGCAAGATAAATGTTTTTTTCTCTCTAAACTTGTTTTCAAAAAGATATATGTCATATGTGTTCCTATGCACTTTTTATTGGTTAATAAATTAAAAAATTAAAAAAAAAATCACTTATTAGAAGACAATTGGTCCAAAACTATTGTAAACCACTAAATAGAGAAAACAATACATTTATAATCAAAAAGTGAAGACATTTTCTTAATATATGTGTAAAACAAACTAAAGCAAATTTGATACTAATTAAGTTGTATAAAACTTAATTAGTATACAACTTAAAAGATTGGCCACAAGTAATTTAAATCAAATTAAGGCTTATTAATTTGTATACTAATTAAGTTTTTCAAGTAAATCTGTGGAAAGTAAAAAATATGTAGCAAAATCAAGTAAATTATATTATAATTATGTAATTTTTTGCATGAAAGGAAACGAATATGTGTGAAAATAGTAATTAAGAATAATAAAAGTTAAGTTAGGAATAAAATAATAAATTGGTGTCAAAAAATTTATTTCCCTAAATAAAAGCAATATATAATTCATGGTACCCTCATACTCACAAGTCATGAATAACCAGAAAAATTTTCGCTTATATTTCAGAAACAATAATAGTATATCGTAATTTAAGTATAGAGATGAATTCAGCAAAACCAGTCTTCTTCTTGTTCATGTTCCTTCTATATGCCTTCTGTAAGTACTTCGCTTGTATACAAATATATGATTTTAAAAATGTATATACAATAAACACACACATAAATATATTAATATATAATATATATATACATCTATCTCTGATGACTACAACATGTATGTGATTTTCATATATTCAATTGGGGTTTTATATATATTAACGAGTACAATTTTGTATCATTTTAAATAAATGCTATTTTCATTTAGTTTGAAATAATATGAACCTTAGATTACAATATGTTTCTTTCTGTCAAATGAATTACGTTAACTAGGAGGGTCCAGTTTCAGTTTCTTTTAGTTTGAGTTCATAGATTTTTGAAACATAGTAACCAATAAAATAATCATCAAGTTTGGATCCAACCGGTTGAAGTTTTAGTTTTATTTTATATCAGAATCAACTATTAATCTGAATTCTGTGTTGGTCATTTTTATGTCTATGGTTAATCTGAATTAATTAATCACTACCTTTTTATTTATTTTTGATAATCTATATGAAGGTATGACAACAACAGAAAGCAAATGTCACGACGACAAAGATTGCGAAAACGTGAAGCTACCGTGTCCGGGGCCTCTCGCATGTTTGTATGGTGGCTGCGTTTGTACGTACCTGGATAAGCCACTCGACATTCCCAATTCTCAAATCAAAAGTGCGCATTCCGGGAAAAAAATTATAAACCTCCATGATTCTAGTGTTTAACCATTACATCTGTGGTGACAGATAACATAAAAATGTGACAATAATATAATTTGAATTAATTAATCACTACCTTTTTATTTATTTTTGATAATCTATATGAAGGTATGACAACAACAGAAAGCAAATGTCACGACGACAAAGATTGCGAAAACGTGAAGCTACCGTGTCCGGGGCCTCTCGCATGTTTGTATGGTGGCTGCGTTTGTACGTACCTGGATAAGCCACTCGACATTCCCAATTCTCAAATCAAAAGTGCGCATTCCGGGAAAAAAGTTATAAACCTCCATGATTCTAGTGTTTAACCATTACATCTGTGGTGACAGAATAAAAATGTGACAACAATATAATTTGCAAACGTTGAATGAAAAAAGTAATATTTATCGTACCATTGAAAAAACCGCCTCAAATTTCTCAAACCTTTTGTTTTTTTTGTCATCTAGAATAGGGAAATATCTTACTGTACAACTATATCAATGTTTTCGGGCGCATGCAACACAGTTTTATGCCGATGCTGGCCGTTCTTGTGGATTACGTCACGTCCTTTGCTTTCATTTCCTTAATCGTTTTTGCATCTGTTTTTATGTGCTATGGAATCGTAACCTTATACTAAACGGAGAAAAGAATACCCGATGAAGCTTTGGTTCCTCTTCTTCGCTGCAGTCCTCCCGGCAGCTCTTCTTCCTTGGTGGGTCCTCTCTCCGGAGATGAGTCGAGAAGGTTCTCTCACCACTGCTGTACTCTTTTTCTCTCGTCTCTCTCCTCTCTACTCCCGCCCGTCATTGTTATAGAATGTGGAATATGATCTTATTAGAGATGATTAGAGTACAATATATATGATGATTACAAAGGTAAACCTAGGTTAGAGATATTAACATTACAACCCTTTCTATATCTACATCTGTATCCTTAATAATCCCCCTCATGATGGAGGTAATCTTGTGACTCCAATCTTGGATATTGCTGTGATGAACTGTTGGCGAGAGAGTAGTTTTGTAAGAGCATCAGCCAACTGATCTTTGGTAGAGACGTGAGACACACGAACAATACCCAGTTGAATCATGTTGCGGATGAAGTGAAATCTATTGCTATGTGCTTCATTCTTGAGTGGAAAACCGGGTTCGCACACAAGTATGTTGCACCAACATTGTCACAATAGATAGCTGGTGTAATCGGGATCCTGATACCGAGCTCTTGAAGTAATGAACAGATCCATCGCAGTTTCAACGCCGTGTTTGCGACAGCCCTGTATTCTGCTTCAGTGGACGATCTTGTAACCCCATTTTGCTTCTTCGACGACCAAGACACCGGAGTAGAGCCAAGGTATATGACATATGCGTTAGTGGAGACATAATCGTCCCTATCCCCTGCCCAATCGGCGTCCGTAAAAGCGTGTAGTGTGAGAGGAGAACCGACCTTCATATGAATCCCATGACTCACAGTTCCTGCCAAGTACCTGAGAACTTGCTTTGCAGCTTGCCAATGTGTTTCCGTGGGCTTATGCATGAATTGCGAGAAGCGATTTACCGCAAAGGAAATGTCCAGCCTAGTGAAAGCTAAATACTGCAGACTACCAACAATGGAGCGATATTGAGAGACGTCTGATAAAACAGTACCACTGTGAAGCGTGAGTTTTGGTGTGGTCGCCATTGGTGTTGAGACTGCCGTTGCATCAATCATATTAGTCTTAGCAAGAAGATCCAAAATGTATCGACGTTGCATAAGATGCAGTCCCTTGGCGGTTTTGTTAACTTCAATACCCAAAATATAATGAAGATCTGTTGGATCTTTGATAGAGAAGCGTTGAGCGAAGGAGTGGAGAACAGCTGCGATGACGTTTGGTTGACTCCCTGTGACGATGATGTCATCAACGTACACCAGTATGTACGTATACTGAGAGCCTGTGATCCGTGTGAAGAGTGATGTATCCGAAAGAAAGTTTTGGAAACCCATGTCGAGGAAATGTTGTCTGAGAGCCATATACCAGGCACGAGGAGCTTGCTTGAGCCCGTAGATTGGTTTCTTGAGACGACAAACGTGTTGTGGTCTGTCATGATCGATGAAGCTTGGCGTTTGCGTTATGTAAACCTCCTCTTGTAGTTCCCGTTGTAAGAACATGTTGTTCACGTCAAGTTGTTTAATTTCCCATTCTTTAGTGACGGAAATGTCTAGGACAAGCCTGATTGTAGTAGATTTGATCACATGACTAGAAGTCTCACCATAATCGACACCATATCGCTGCGTGTTTCCCCTTGCTACAAGTCTGGATTTGAGTTGTTCGATGTCGCCATTGGGCTTGTACTTTATTGTGTGAATTCATCAACAACTAACCAAATTCTGTGACGAATCTGGTGGAACCAAGTCCCATGTTCCGTAGTCAATCTGAGCGCTACTCTGCAGACATACTTTTACGCCATCATTCATCGCGAAGAGCTTGAGCTAAGGTTCTGAGTTCTTTTGGTTCAGAAATTGTCGATGCGGTTAGGATGAATTTGGTGGTGTTTGGTTTAGTGATTTTGTTTTTAGACCTTGTTTGCATAGGATGTTGGTTTTGGGGTTGGTTTTGGGATGGTTCGGATTGAGAATTGGCAATTGGATTTGATTATAAGGTGGTTGTTATTTCTGGTTCACTGGTTTGATGATTTTGGCTCAGAAAGGATATGGGTTGTGGGTTTGAGGTGGTGGGTTGTTGGTTTTCATTTATTTAGTGGTTGGGCTAGGCCGTGGGTTGCGGCCCATTTTGAAATGGAACAGTGGGCTCAGAGTAAGATGGAGAAGAGAAATGAGTTTTAGAGTTAGAAGACGATACCTGAGATTGTGGAAGAATGACCCAAGACGAAGGAACGGTGGAGGAGCTAGGGTGAGAATCCAAGCACAGGGAAGCTTGAGTCATCGGAGCTTGTCGTTGCTGTACCGGAATTGGAGTTACTTGCGGTTGAGGCGAGGAAGCAACATGGTCTTCTGTTTCTGAAATCGGAGACTTTCGAGAAGTTGGAGCCGCAAACGAGAAGACTGTTTCTTGGAAGAAAACATGTTGAGATAGGTACAGACGACCAGTGGGAAGATGAGCACACAGGTAAGCACGCTGAGTCGTTGAATACCCGAGAAAGACACATTCTTTTGACCGATCTTCCAACTTGTGTTTCGTGTAGGGACGTAACCATGGAAAGCATATGCACCCGAAGTCTGTTGTAGTTTGGTTGTTTTTGAAAGAGTTTCTCATACGGTGATTGAAACTCAAGGTTTGGAGTTGGTAAACGATTGATCAAGAAGATTGCAGCCGCAAATGCAAATGGCAAATACTCTTTGGGCATGGATGCGTGAGACATCAGGGTCAAACCAGTCTCCACAACATGTCGGTGCTACCGCTCTGCAACTCCATTGTGTTCTGGTGTATGCGGAGGAGATGTGAGATGCGATATCCCATGTTGCTGAAGGTATGATCTCAATGCTATAAACTCTCCACCATTGTCTAAAAATAGTGTCCCAATTCGAGTTTGAAACCGGTTCTCAACCAACTCTTTATAGGCTACAAATGTTTCCTTGACTTGAGATTTCTGCTTTAGAAAAAAAAAGAAAAAAAAAGAAGAGATTTCTGCTTTAGAGGGTAAAGCCAAGAATATCGAGTATAGTGATCTACCAGAACAAGATAATATTTGAAGTGGTCAGTGGATAGAATTGGTGATGACCACACATCCGTGAAAATGATTTCGAGAGGTCTAGTAGATGTTATGCTTGAATCAGAAAAATAGAGTTTATGGCTTTTATTAATCATGCAGTCTGAGCAAGGCAAACTTTTATTTGATAACTGAGAAACATGAAGAGAAAATTTAGAGATTGTTTTGTTTTAAATTGAGAAAGAGGGATGACCCAAACGAGAATTCCAAGAAAACATTGTAGCTTTAGAAGTTGGAGAAGTAAAGAACGCCGTAGGTGTAGATGTAACTCGCGGCCATTCATATAGTTGACCCTTAGTGTTGCCTTGGATTAACCGGGTCCCCGTGGTCAGATCCTTCACCTTAAAAGAAGAAGGAAATAATTCCACCAGTACTTTATTAGTGTTGCATAAACGATACACAGAAATCAGATTCTTGTGTATATTAGGAACACACAGAACATCGTGTAATGCAATAGGTTTGTTTTGAGAAAGGAGAGAAGAGGAACCCATATGTGTGATTGACTGATTTGATCCATCGGCAATCACCACAGTCTCACCTTGTTCATATGGTTGATGTAATGACAGGTTCTGCAGGTCTGAGGTTATGTGGTGAGTTGCACCACTGTCAAGCAACCAATTGTTAGCCGTGTATGGATTTTCAGCTGCCATGTTGGCGTGAGACTGCCATGGGGTGAAAGGATTCAGCTGGGAGGCCACCTGGAAGCTCCAGAGTTGAGGGCAACGTTTGGCTCCATGCCCTTGTGTGCCACATATCTGACACTTACCAAGGTATGATCTTGGGCCACGAGACTGTTGCTGCCAGTTTATGTTGGTGTTGATGTTGTTTGGCCTGACTTGTGAGCTGTAGTGATTGCTGTGTTGCTTGTTTTTTCCATGATTCTGATATGTGGACTGATTCTTATTGTGCACCAGATTCACTGAGTTATGAAAGATGGCTTGAGTCACCGGAGAGGAGGTTTGAAGCTTGGTTTCATGATGCAACAACTTCTCATGAATCTCGGTGATCGAGGGAGAAACTTCACGACCTTTAATCTAGTCAATGACCTGTTTGTATTCATCAGGCAGGCCCTCCAAAATTGCATCAACTTGATCTTCATGATCCATTGGCTTCCCGAGAATGGCCAGCTGATCAAATCTTGTGGTAGCACCTTGAACATAGACATCAATAGTCTTGTTCTCTTTCTTCCAGTACTTTAGTTGATTGCAGAGATTCTTGATGTGTGCACGACTTGGCTTAGCATAGGTAGAGGCCAGAGTGTCCCAAACCTGAGCCGCAGTAGTAGCGCGAGAGACCATCGGTTGTAGAGGCAGCATTATTGCACCGAGGAGTGCACTATAGATTAGACGATCTTGTCTTTTCCAGATGACATGATATGGATTCGGGGATGTTTCACCATTGATTGTAATGTCAGGAGTGGGAACAATTGTCGATCCATCGAGATGACCAACAAGGCCATATCCATCAACCAAAGCATGAACTTGGAGACTCCACATGAGGTAATTGGTTTGTGTAAGTTTTGAGACGCCAGACATGTTTATGTTAAGAAGGGTCTGATTGTTTTGGTTTGTGGTAATTGTTTCGGTGATTATTGCAGGAAAGGTGTTGTTGTTTAAAGAAGACATGGTGGTGTGAAAAGAAAATTTTAAACAATGAGATTTAGGTTTTTAGGAGCGACGGCTCTGATACCATATAGAATGTGGAGTATGATCTTATTAGAGATGATTAGAGTACAATATATAGGATGATTACAAAGGTAAATCTAGGTTAGAGATATTGACATTACAACCCTTTCCATATCTACATATGTATCCTTAATAATCGTCTCCTCATAGCTTCACCTCCGCCGTGCTTTGTGTTCACCATTTCGTCCCCGACTCTGCCTTCCCTCTCGCCGACTATCCTTCTCTTGGTGTAAGTGGAAGTGTCGGATATGGACTCTTCGTATTCCATCTCACCAGATCAAATCCTTCGCCGGAGGGGGGGGGGGTTCCCTAATTCTCTGTACGTAAAAGCTTCTACTGCCCCGGTGTCTTGCCTTTGAGCGCTAACTGCTTCGTCGGCCCACTACTGCCGTTTAACCACCGTCAAGCGAGTCTATCACCATTCCGGATGTCGCTGCTATCTCTCTGCCGACGCGAGTAAGGGAATGTAATTGGATTTCAATGTTGCCAACTAGGCTTGGAGAGACAACTTACACCAAAAGGCGATGCCCATTGTTTCACAGCACAACTTGTTGTGGGAGTAGTGTAGCTTTCTTACAACATGCCAAAAAGTTTTGGTGGGTTCATCAAGATTTTTATCGAAATAGATTTGCGCATAGTTCTACATCTTTCTTTCTTGAATTGTCTAATAGTTTTTTATTTACCGGTGAGTTCACGGGGCTCATCAGCACCACCCTAATCTCTTTCTCGTCTGAGAAGTGAAACATATCACCTTGGGCCCCTTCTCTGAAGAACACCTTCCCTCTTCTTTTAAAGCGGATGAGTCTTTCCAAATCTATAACCAACGGCAGAGGGAGAGAATAATTTTACAGGGGTCAAACTGATAACAGTCCTATTTTACATTGTTTCACTTGGTTTTGCGATTGGAATTAGCTCCATATTTCCTTTGCTACATTGTATTAGAAAAGAAGTTGGTTGACGTTTGACAGTTTGACATATGGTGTCCGCTTTCATATTCTGTCTGAATATCCTAACTAGCTAATAAATGAACAACTTACCACCTTAATTTACTAAACCATATGAAGAAGCTCTCTCCCCAAGACTATTAGTAGACAAATCTCATACTCTAATCTTTGATACACTAAATTTGAGTGCTTCACTGCAATCTAACAGTGTAGATGTAATATCTGAGGTTCAATTCCAAAAGACCGTTCTTACACTTTGTTTCTGTGAGTTCGATATCAAGCTAAGACAAATCAATTTAAATAAAATAAAATAATTAAAATAAAGCAAGTATCAGAGTTGGTTTGGTTTCAGAATATAAAAGATGCTAAGTCTAGGGTGAAGTATCAGGTGTCAAACGATCATGAGCTAAATAACTATTCAAGGAACAATTTCAAACAAGTCTAGAACTCGAAATACACATATAACTCGATCCACTCTCGTGGCATCTCACCTTTTATCAAGCAATTGTAACACATAAATTGTCGCTTGGATTAGAATATGAAGACAAACATTAAGCTCAGATTCGATTTGTTCACAAGTTGCCATAATATCTACTTTCACTGGTTAGAGACAAGTTGCCCATTCATGTTGTTTCTAGCAATCTAAGTTTTTTTAATGATTAGATTAGACCTAGTTTCAAACACTAAATGATTAGTTAAATGCATGCGGTAAGCGTAACCATGAATGGAGACAATCACAACAATAATCCTTATTTGTATTTAACTCATGGATCTAAACACCCTAATACCCTAGACCTAACAATTGACTACTTAGCCATGAAGAGAGAAAATACATAGATAATAGATGAAAAAACATGTCTGAACCAATAATAATAAGCAAACAGGCTTTAGAAATCTTCTCTAAAGCATGTAGAAATTATTCTCCCTTAACAAAGCTACAAGTTTTCTCTCTTAATAATCTCCCTCAAACATAACGTAGTTTCTAAAAAATGATAAGAAAATGTATTTTTGCAGATCTGTGGCGGTCCAGGAGGAAAAATGAGGATCCCTAGGTAAAATCTCGAAATATTAAACTTTCTTAAAAATCTATGCCGCTGGAGCAGGCACTCGGGTGCTCTGGTCGGCTGCTCCGCGTGAAAATCTCCAATTTGCATTCTTTTCTTCATGTGTTCCTCCAAGAGCCTCCTAACCTATCCCAGACCTGAAATGACTCGAAATAAACTAGAAAGGCTCGATAAAACCTGAAAACACTTTAGAAAGTATATGTACAATGTGTCAAAAATACACTATATCAATCTCAACCATTATTCTATCAATTCTGTGACGCACTTTATGCACCTGATCTTCAAGAGAGTTATCCGTACCAAAAATCCAAAATTCTGATTTGAACAACAACAAACACTATAAAACTAATGTCATTAGAGCTTCTCCAACAGCATGTTGCAAAAAAATACCTAATCAAAAGGTAATAATATAAATACAAAAAAATAGGAAAGAGAAATGGTTGAGGTTCTTTAAACTCATGTTCTTAAGATCAGTTAATAAACTTTAGTGCCACATGTTTCTTTTTCATTAATTAATATTTATTAAAGTAATTAAATTAAAATACATAAATATAACATATTAATTTTTTTTTTGTTAGGCACCCCAAATCACCATCTCCACCGATAGAGATACTCTTAGATATAGCTATGAGGCTGGCTTCCTTCTTCCTTCAGCATTGGGTCACTCAAGTATCACGGAGTTCACTCCGAATTTCATTCCAGATATCTTAACAGAACGATGGCAAATGAGGAATCTTCAATAGACTTCAACATGAGGGTGGATGTATCATGTATTTCCTTTTCATTGAGTTCGCTTAAGACAATTTGTGTTGCTTCCTTGATATCTCATTGTATTTTATCGAAGATCAACTCGTTGTTCTGCGGGGAAAACAGCAGAATCTCTGAATTCAAAACAACTCTTCCATTTAACCATATGTCTGGTCTCGTGTGTCATCCAGACAACATGTTCACCGTTTCTGAACGTGTTCATTAAAAATACAGTCTTTTGGTTTCAGGGTCTTGATACTAATATAAATTGGGGAACATAGGTCAAACGATGTCTCTAGGATCGGCATTGCTTCACAGGACGAGCGTGAGCACGTTGCTGGTTACAGCGTTCACAAGGTTACAATTCTTAACCTTCCTGAAACGGCTCAAACAAGCGGTTTGCATGAAGCATCTATGAAAAGTCCATCTGTTACATTTGGAATGAGTTTCGGAGGTGAAACAAAGGAATCTACTTGTGAGAAATCACCAGTGCCTATATATCCATGGGTAAACGCAGATGGGTCCATAAATAAAGTCGTCTTTGATGGACTTGTTCGCCGTGTTCTAGGTACCGTGATGCAAAATCCCGGTATACCTGAGGGTTTCGGTGGAAGATCTCAAGAGTATGCCATGGGAAGCCTTTGATCCGACATGGGAAATTAGGTCCGAGACCATGGATCCTTGGCTTGGTGGCCACGTCAGTGACATGTTCTCTGCTAATTAATCCCTACGCTTAATTGTTCGTTGTTGTTCTTCTTTTCTTAATTCTCCTATATGTAAAACCAACGTCAATTTGATTGATCATGTTAATCATATATTCATCTTGTTAATCTTTTTTTTTTCTGGCTGCGTTCATCTTGTTAATTAATCATATGAGAGAAATTGATGTTTCTATTTGAGATCAGTTCTAAATTGCCTTTAGCTATTTAAAACATTCGAGTCATGGAAAGTCTATTATATTAAACGTAATTAAATAATATACTAAAAACTTACAAATTCAATCTAAATTTTAACTTTGAACTAGTAAAACTGAAAGAGACACAAAAGAATAATATATGGAACACAGTATGGTCTCGTTTACTACAACTACAACTGCGTGGATATATATAAACTCTTAGATATGATTGTAATGATGGTTAGAGACGATGGACTTCAAACTTTCATCAGGGACATCTCATGAGATGATGAACTCGGCTTAATATAAGAACCGGTTCGAGAAAAAAGAAACTTGTCAAAGGAAATATAAAAGGGTTAGCCAATCAAAGGAGATATATGCACAATCAAATAGAAAAAGTAGATAAAGTATGGCTTAGAGGTTATTGCTTCTTATTAGAGTTACTTGGAAACAAATCCGCGCGAGATCAAATAATATACTAAAAATTAAAATTATTTAATATTAATAGAATTATATACTTGCAAGTATATTTATTTTGATTTAATATAATGGAATGTATAATAGTTATACTTAATTTTTAATATTTTTTTTTATTTTTTTCATTTAAACAGTTAATAAATTAGTTTTTTTGATAAATTAGTTGATACATTAGTTAAAATAACAAAATTTAATAACGAAAAAAATAAATAATAGTTATTAAACGATCATAATACAAGTTTATAACAAAACTTTTACTTCAATAATATACCAATTGAAATATATGTAATGTTTTGAAAGTACAGAAAAATAAAAGTAATAGTTCTAAAAGAATTTGAACATTTTCCAAAAGGGCAAAGAAAATAGCATACATGGTGTTGGAAACTTAATATTTAAACAAAATTTTGTTTGGACGTACACACACAATAAAAATGGTACACATGAACTCATTTTATAAAAAGAAACAGCCATTTTACAATTGTTTACAATTGCTTTCCAGAAAATATATGTAATACAAAAATATCTTGCATACAATTACATTTCATTATTGATAATACATGTATTTTGCATTAGTTGTTTTGAGATTTTGTGAAAATATCTTGCATACAGTTATATTTACATCCTTATATATTTTGTCAATTTCTTCAAACTAATGAATTTTCCGTTTTTATATGTTTTCAAAGATCTTTAATGAAATTTTAAAAATGAATCTCTAATTTTCATAATATATTTAGTGATTGACGTGAAGTTCTTTTTTGGGTTGTTCTTTTAGTTGTGATTTATCATTCCCACAACTTTTTATATACAGAAGACTAAAAATTGCAATGGTTGACAACTAAATATTGCAATGGTTAGTTAATGGTTGCAATGGGTAACACCAATATTTGCAATGACTCATCACTGAGTACTATAGTTACTAAATGTTATAATCACCAGGGGCTACAATTACCAACAATTACAATGGTTCATTATCAAATATTGCAATGGTTCATCACCAAAAATTGCGATCACCAACAGTTGTAATGTTTCATTTAGTCAGATTTAGTTGTTCATATAGATAAATATAATAGTTCACTTAATCGGTTTCAAAGAATCATTTAAATCTCCAACAATCATTCCCAGTTATGTGTAGTTAGAGACTCAATTAATAAATATTCACATATGTCAATCTCATTTATAAATTAAAATGTGTATATATAAAAATATTTGTTCATGGTTTACATTTTCTTAATATTGATCTATTAATAAATAAAATTGTCTAAATAGACCACAACATTTTACCTGACACCCGAATAAATGAAACTGAATCAGACAAAAAATATGCACACCAAAAATGATATTATAAACCATACAATATAATTGACAACCATACAATTATTTTTTTATTATATAATATTATAAGAATAATTAAATTACACAACAAACAAAATTATCATAATATTTTTAAGATATTTATAATAAAATAGTCAGAAGAAACATAGTCATTATCAAACTTTGCAAAAAAAAAAATTAATCTAGAAAAAGTAAATAAAGACTAATAACATCATTATTTAATTAGGATTTTTGGCTATTGAATTGGAATAACCCTTATTTTTTGTTGACAATGTTTCATTTAAATATCATTTAAGAATTTATAAGCAGGTGTGTAACAAAAAAAAAAAAAATTATAAGCAGGTAACTGCATACAATTTTTTCACCATTCTATGAACAAATTACAATGAGGAACTCTTTTATATGAACTATTCACACACACATATATATATATATATATATATATATACACACGAAAAGTCACAACTTTTAAATTTAAGATGATTATTTTAAGATAATACATTTACAATATATTATGAGTAAACACATCATTACAACTCTGTTTCATATTAAGTGTTATTTTAACATTTAATTTTTTTTTCAATATAAATGTCGTTTTACATTTTTAAGGTAAATATTAAATGTTTTTTCCAGTTTTTATCCTTATTCTTAGCTCATTAATTAATAAAATCAAACAAAATCATGTATTAAATATGGGTAAAACAGAAAATTTAATCATTTTCTTAATTCGTGTGCAAAAACCTTAAATATCACTTATAATGAAACGGAGAGAATATAAATGAAACAATAAAATCAATGATTTTCAACCTTTGTCAAGTATTAGGTTACACAATATATTTATATGATAAAACCACTAAAGTTTTTTTTTCAAAACTAAGATACAAAAAATATAAATAGAATTTTTTTTTTGTCTAAATATATATAGATTTGTATACCTACTTTTCTGTAAGACTTTTGTAACTATTTTTTATTTAATTTAATGTTTTTTAATTAATAATCTATGTGTCACTTTGAATGATCCTAAAGGGTGTAGTGAATTTAAAGGTTCACCTTAGGGGGTGAACCTAAATTCTGTCCATAAAACAATCATCATAACATATAAACTTAGATATTAACATTCATACAACTTGGTTTAGTTTCCAAATTTATTCTTGCCCAACTAAACAAGATATTCATATAGTCTTCCTCGTGATGACTATCACCTATCGTTAGTTTCAGTCGTCTTCATAACGACTGAAACTCGTGAGAGCTCTAAGAACCTCATGAGTTGAGGCAGCTGTAGCCTGTAGGTGACACTCCCATACTCGGCGCGTTAGCTGTTCATGACCTACATATAAATGTAACTCGTCTGCATTTCACAGTCTTTTTCGTGGAAAGACCATGGCTCATAGCTTGATTATCCGTCTCTTACATCACACACTCATATCATATCGTACATTTCGTACCATATCGTAACATCATCATATCATACTTTAGCATAACATCACCATCTCACACATGCATATAAAGTTCATTATACTGAAACATACTCAAATCCTATATATTCCTATAATCATATTATCATCAAATTTACATGTCAACAATCATCATTTCACGTAACTTATCATAGAATTCTTAATTTTACAATCAGATCTAAGCCTACATATCATAACTCATGTACTATAATAGAAAAAATATAAACTATGCTTTCATAAGTTCCTCACCTGAGCCACTTGATGATGATTAATCATTTTCTCCCTACTTCAACAACACGTTTTCCCATGCTTCCAAACTCCACACCATCTCTTCTATGATTCATACCCATAGGTCTACAATGCTCCTGCCAAATTTGAGCTCAATTGAAGCTCTTGTGCCCAACCAAATAATAGTTGGTCAGACATATTACATTGTTTTATACTGCATAAAGATAAAAATAACTAACAAACTGACCGTCCACTTCTCAATCCCACCGGTGAATCCTGAGTCTGCAGTGTTCCGTACATCTATACAAAATTTCAGTCAGATCGGCATACAAATGAACCTCCCACGTTCTCTTGAAGTTGCTGCAACAGACCAGTTGAACCTCCCAGATTTGAGCTGCTGCTTCTGCTGCTTGCGTAGGAAGCAAAGCTCACCACCACAAGGTCATAACTCTAATCGCAGTAACGTCGGCTTTGTACGGTTTACGTGGCATATCCTACTTTAAGAATCAATACGTGTATGCTCTCCTTAACTCAAATATGAACAAATCCTCCTCTCAAAAACCAATCTCAGAACTGTTCTCTTTCTTTCTCTTCTCCACCTTTGTTTTCTTTTCGCCTTTGCTCCCATCTCGTTCTGACAACCATATCATCATGCCTTGACCACACCAAACTTATATCTCTCACCCCCAACGCTTTTCCATCACGGTGTTAATCTCTTTCGACGTCTCCGCCTCCATAATTATACTTCACGTGCTCTATCCTTCTTCTCCTATTGTTTCTCATTTGCTTCTTGAATATTTATTCTACTCCAAAACACTTATTGTCATATTGCTAACATCAGAGGTTTCCTCTTTATGGATGTCCCAATAATATAGGTCTGGTTACAACGTTTCAAAGGAACCATTGTTCTTGAATGGTCAATTACACAAGAGTGTTCACATTCATAGATTATGTATTATGATACAAGAGAGTAAAGATGCATGAGTAAAAAACATAAAAACAAAATTTCACAAAAACATTCAGTCACCTGTGATGAATCTGGATCTGGACATTTCAAACAAAACCCTCCCACACTTGTTCTTCCCATCTAAACTTGCGCAGAGGACTCTCTCTCATTTTCACTTCAAACAGAGTGAGATCATAGCAATTTGGGGGAAGAAAGGAGAATCTGCTCCAAATGGAAGGTGTATGTGTGTCTGTTTGTGTCTTAAAAAATCCATGAGCAGCTAAAAGTTTCTAACTTGTATACTGTAAACCCATTAGCCAACCCTTTTGGCTACACAAATGTTTCTCCCAACACTTTGATCTACTTCATAGAATTGCAACATAGATTACTGAATCTGCATACAAAACCCACGATGGATATACACATTAGTATAAAAAAGTTACTCATTCCCTACATGCATATTTAACAATGAACCTGACATTAATTTCCAACACTATCCAAAACCAAGATTGCAGAAACGTAAAGTTCCAAGAATGTATTACAGTCCCGACAAGGTCCACGAATCAACAGTCAAGACAAGAGATTCGAATTCTGGAGCTTCAAAATACATACCTTGTTATCCAAACAAAACTCAACCTCGTTCTAACCAGCGACACAATCTCTTTGAGTCTCGAACAAAGACATGAAATACCGGTCGTGAACAACTCGGACATTGAAATATATAACACCAGAGCAAGGTATGTCCACATGGAGCCCTCTAACCGGAAACCACAAGAAGAGATCTTGCACCGATAAACCACCGATCGTTCTCCGTAATATTGGCTTCGTAATATGTAAACTTCCAAAAACCTATACAATCTCTTCAATATATAAACTTCTGAAAATATACAACTCTTGAGTGAAGATAATGACGGGAAAAGCTGTGTGTGAAAGGATGCAACTCTTAAAGAGAAATAATTTCTACAATTTATTTAGGGGATGCCTTTGAGGAGATACGATGAAGGCGACGATTGCTAATGTGAGTCATGACGTCATACCCTTCATACTAAACAAAATTGTATCCGTTGGATTATATTCTCGGAACCATTCTCATCGTTAGATTTTGATTTTTTTTCCTATAATAAAAAGATGACATCAGCAGTTAAAAAAAACAGGTTTGCTATTATATATAGATATATATATACATATATTCAGGCTCTAATGTCTCCAGAAACAGTCTCCTTCAAAAATATTGCTCGAAGATTGCTAAGGAGCCAGCAAGTGTTTGGCATAGCTATTGGACAAGATACTATATAGTAAACAAAATAAGTCCAACGTAATCGTGAAAATAGATTATTCATATCAATTTCATTACGTGTCAGAGAAGCGTTTACATTACAAAATAATATGACTATTTTGTTTATCATTAATCAATTAAAGTGTACTAGGTGATTTTTCAGTATTATTTCGTGCACGTAAATAAATATTTGTAAAATAATTAAAATATAATAATTATATTTAGTTTAATTATTTTATTTGATTTATAATTATATGCTCTTTAAATTCTGTATAGACTGATAATTTTAGATATAGTAATCCAAATAGGTATAATTACTCAATTTTAAATCTATTGCGTTAGATTTATTCTTCCAAATTGAACTACAATATTTTGATTCTATCTGCCTAAAATCAGATTAATTTTGTCATGGCGTTTGATTGGGTTCTTCATCTTAAATTGATAAATTTTATTTGTTGATAATTTGATAAATTTTTTTTGACACCAAACAACTATTCATAATTTGATACATTATATCTTGAAAATTTGGAAAAAACAAACATAATGACAAATATGAATTAGAGTAAGTAAACATAATTAGCAAATATATTTCATCAAATTTTGTATAAACTGATATATATTGTCTTGAGATACAATTTGCAAAAGTTACTCGGTGTTGCATAATCAAACAGAACTGTTATTTTTTTAAAGCTCATGGACTATTTATGATATTCAAAACTGACTCCATTATTTATAATACGTTCATCCTGGTTTTCATTAGTTTTGTTATTCCGGCCGGAAGGATGGTGCGATCATGGATTAGTCTATTACGCTCCTTCCAAACGTCATATATAACTGCAGATCAAACCTGATAGATTGCGACAGTGGTAACGTCTTTACGTTTCTGCACCAAACCTAATATATTGTAGACCAAACATCATGGATTCGTCTATTGTGGGAACTGAAATTCACACTGTCGATTTCCGTTTAAATTAGAAAAGTTAAGAACCCTAATTTCCCAGAGATCCCGAATATCTGCTAAACCACACGCCAAGCAATCAGAACACGAAAGTATAGACGAAAAAATAAAAAATCGTAAAAAGAGAGCAAAAATAAGTCTTCTTCCGAATTTGCGTATGAGCATTTACAACAAGGTAGGAGCCTTGGCTACAAGAGCTGTCGGCGAGTTCCCTAGTTCTAATGACCTAAGACTGCAGAACCTAGTTGAGTCGCAGCTCGAAATAACAAAGACGAAAAATTGCATAAATGCTCTAAGTGCTAAGTTTGCTCTGTATCGCCCCTCCCCTTTGCCTCTCACCTAGGACTCCTTATATACTTACTCCTAGGTCGGTTTGCGCCTTTCCCCTTCTGCCCTTAAACTGTCATAGCTCAAAAATGGAGATATTCCCATTTTCCCGATCTTCTTGATTATCTTCCGAAACTTCATATTTATCCGCGGAAACTTGACATTTATCTTTCCTTACGAACCAAGCATAAACCGTCATAAGGCTTATGGGTTTTCAGTTAAGAAATCGTAAGTGGGCTTCGAGCTTGGCTTGTGCGTGGTCCGATGGCCATACTTGAGCTTGTCCGTGGCCGATTTAGATACGTGTCCGTTGCCGTCGGACAATCGATATTTAGTGGTTCGATTGAGATTAGAACAAGATTTTACCGCAAGGCTCTTCGTAAAGATTTCTTTACGAAGATTTCTTTTCGTAAAAATGTTCATGCTGATTTTTACGGACTTTCAGACATTGATTCCATCGTGACCGATTTTGACCCCAGCAGTTAGCCCTCCAGCTCGTTAGAACCATGAGCTTCTACCATGAGGTTCTAGCGAGTGGCTTGGCAAGTTAGGCAAGTTAGGTGAGTTAGGCGGAATTAATGGTTGAAAAGGTCTGTGGTAAGTGGTCTTCTCGCTCTTCTAAAAGGGGAACGCAATAAGAAATTGGGTCTGCGCCTTATGACGGCTGCCTACGTACCCTTGTTGAAGGGATCAAGCCTTTCGTAGTCCGTCTTGGAGTTAAGGTTCTTATGACTAGTTTTCCAGCGAGACCTTTACGGTCTAGTTTATATGTAGAGGTTATCAGGCGTGTTGCTGCCGATGGCATTTTATATGGATGTAGAGGGAAGACTACGAGTTGTCATCTCGTAATCTAACTCTGTGTGAACTGTTATATCCGTGATTTGTTTCGAGAGTTTTCCGCAGTGTGTAAA
>NC_027754.1:28671257-28671945 GCF_000695525.1 Brassica oleracea var. oleracea
TAGGTCTAATCACGACTTTAGGGGGTGCGATGACTACTTCGACTTACGTTTGCCGTATCGTTTTCGACCTGATTCCAACCCGCTTTAAAGTCTGCGATATGTTCTCGGCTTACGTGACTTGTATGGTAGGAATCAAGCATCTCTTCGAGGACAATTTTTAAGTCTCCCGAAAGAGCTGACCAAAATTTCAGATTTTTTATATAGCACTATTACCGTTGTGTCGGGTGTACGAGAGCTATCTCTACGAGTTGGCTAAGTCTGTTTAGGACGTTAAGAGTTTGTTGTGATCAGCAACAAAATTATCGGTAGATATTACCGTTTTTGAGTCTTCGCGAAGAATACGTGTTTGAGAAGATGTTAGTATGTATGACTGTTTGGTCTTCCAAGAAGGTGCATTTATCGAGGAAGGTAATTTTGTCGAAAAATGGTTCTTCAGGCGTCTGCGACGTCTCGCAATGCTGAAGATTGATTTTTTCTTTCGTATGCCGCGTTTCGTGCTTGAAATGTTCGCGGGCTTGGAGATGTTTCGCGATATTGCAAGGGTTTAGTCTTCGCCATGCGTTTGAGAAACATTCTGGTCTGTCTACAGATGTTCGCAGCCAGAATTGTTTTTCCTGTTTCGATGCTAATAATTTGATTTGCGATCGAGGAATTAGGACTGAGGGGTCGCGTAAATTTGTCCATGGGA
>NC_027754.1:28671992-28673465 GCF_000695525.1 Brassica oleracea var. oleracea
TCGTGCATTTTTGAGGATGTTTCATATAGCTCTAGAAGCTTTGTTACGAATTTTTCCTTACATGCCGCGTAATATAGGTAAAACATAGCGGGTTTAAAGTGAATTGTGGAATGTATTGAACTTGGTCGATTGTCGACAAGTTTTGGTATTTCGTTAACTGTTTGGTTGTTAGGACTGAGTTTCGTTACGAAGAATTTATCATATGATTTCCGACCATGGGTTATACGATAATTATTCTCTTAATAGACTCCCGACGTTTTTAGACAAATCGTAGATTGTCGTTTAGCCGTTAAGTGATGGAGCGATGGTTTCTCAAATAGTTTGGCTTGGCGTGAAGGATGTGTTCACTCAGATAGCCAAGGATGTTGTAGGTCGAAGATTAGACCATAGTACTTTGACATTTAAGGTCATGTTAGTTTACGATCGTCCTTAAAGGGGATGGAAAATTCTGGTTTGGACCTTTGCTGGAAGGCGTAATTGACCGAGGGCCAAAGAGCGCATGTCGAGATTGATAGGTCAAGTTTGCCAGAGTTATCCATCTTAAGATGGTTGATATATGGTGTTTTTGGCATCTTGTATATATGCTTTCTAATTGGTTTTCAAGTCTTTATCGAGTCTTCCTAGTCCTTTTCGAGTCATTACAGGTCTGGAGTTGCATTGGATGGGAGATAGACTAGTTGGAGGAAAGGATGAGAAAAACAGTGCAATTTGGTGATTTTCACGCAGAACAGTCTGGCGACTGTTCCTGATCGAGCGGAGCACCGGAGTGCCTATTCCTGCGGCATAGATTTTTAAGGAAACTACAAGTCAATACGAGATTTACCCTAATTATTCCATTTTTCTCTCCCAGCCACCTGTGGCTTTGATATATCATATTTTTCTCTTTCTTTTGACGGGCGACGCTACTTTTTTACACAAGGAACCAGAATTGAGCTTTTAGAGATTTGTGATTTGATACTTTGTAAAGGGAGAAGGCTCCATCTCTCTCACCATAGAGAAGAACACTTATTCTATTTTATCTACACATGTTTTATTCAGTCTCTATCTCTGTGTTTTCTCTGTTCATGGCTGAGTAGTCAACTTGCTTAGTCTAGAGTGTTAGGGTGTTAGATCCGTGAGTTCAACATAGATATGTGAAACCATTGATTGTCTTCATTCATAACTGTTCTTAATGCTTGCATCAAACTGGCCGCTTAATGTTATATCCTAGGTTTAACCTGTTCATTAACCGTGTAATAGGTTGCTAGATCTGTTATGAATGAGCATTGCATCCCTAATCAGCGAAAGTAGATATTAGGCTGTTTTGTGAACATATCGGACTTGATCTCTATTGCTTGCTGTCGCGTCTTGATCCAAACGAGAGTTTAGGTATCAAGATCGACCAGCATAGGGAGCAGTACCACGACAATGGACTGTTCTACTTGAATGATCCGAGTTTTAGACTTGCTCTTAATTGAACTTGAATAATTGTTT
>NC_027754.1:28673506-28675095 GCF_000695525.1 Brassica oleracea var. oleracea
AATACTTTAATTAATCTTGTTACTTGTTTCTCATGAAACCCTCAAATATTAAAACCCCCATATTGTTTTAGCTAAGTATTGATCCCATAAAGATAAAGTGTAATCGTTGGTCTCTGTGGATTCGATCCTAAAGTGCTACATCGACATACCATTCGATTGTGGTAGTGTGCACATTAGGTTAATTGGTGTGCGTATACACGTAATATCAATTTGGCGCCGTTGCTGGGGACCATCTTTTTACCTTTATTTTCGGTTATTTATTTAGTCTAAGACCTCTAACTTGCTCTATCATTTTGGTTGTAACTAATGTTCCAGGTGCATGACCAGTAGACATACTCGGAGAAACGCACAAGGAGAATTTGTTACACTTACCAACCAGGATCTAGCAAGGTTAGAAAAAAAAAATCGTCAACAGCCAAGGCAAATCGACACCACTATGGGTGATCACGCCAATCAGAATGATCTCACTGCTGCAATGGCACTCATGCAGCAGCAGATGCAACAGTTGCAGTAGACCATTCAAGCGCAGGAAGAAGCTGTCCAACAGCAGTAGGAACAACATGCGCAGACTGTTCCGATCTGGGAGAGAAACCTTCCATGTAACATCTCTACTACGCGCTCTGCCATTGTTCCCCCACCCTACCCCAGACAAGACTTCGAGATCAAGCCTGCTTTGATCGGTCTAGTACAGAGAAAGGTGTTCTCTGGTCTCTCTACGGAAATTCCAATGGAGCATATTGAGAGCTTCGAAAAAGTCTGCAGTTTCACTCGCGCGAATGGTGTTCCACCAGACTACATCAGGTGCATGTTATTCCCATTCTCTCTTGATGGAAAAGCTGTACGGTGGTTGAAGTCTCTCCCTACCGGCTCTCTCACTTCATAGGAACAGGTCCGATCAGCGTTCCTCAGCCACTTTTACTCTACGGCGAGAACAACTGCATTGAGGAACAAGATCACCTCCTTCAGACAGCTCACTGTTGGGGTAAAAAATCGGCATGAACGTTTTTACGAAAAATAAATCATAGAAAAAGATTTATTTTTACGAAGAATCTTGCGGAGAAAACACATTCACGAAAAATCAGAGAAAGACGTGAACAAGGTCGCTACGTAGCGACCGAGCTCTCACCAAAGCTCGCTACGTAACGACCGAGCTCTCACCGAAGCTCGGTCGCTACGTAGCGAACGAGCACGTAGCTCTCACCAAAGCTCGGTCCCTACGTAGCGACCGAGCTCTCACCAAAGCTCGCTACGTAACGACCGAGCTCTCACCGAAGCTCGGTCGCTACGTAGCGAACGAGCACGTAGCTCTCACCAAAGCTCGGTCCCTACGTAGCGACCGAGCTCTCACCAAAGCTCGCTACGTAACGACCGAGCTCTCACCGAAGCTCGGTCGCTACGTAGCGAACGAGCACGTAGCTCTCACCAAAGCTCGGTCCCTACGTAGCGACCGAGCTCTCACCAAAGCTCGGTCTTTATGTACATGGCTCGGTCGCTACGTAGTGACCGAGCATGCACACGACTCAGTCGCTACGTAGCGACCGTGCTTTCTTAAAAATCGATACGATATGAATCCATGCATTCTCGTCTAC
>NC_027754.1:28675315-28677788 GCF_000695525.1 Brassica oleracea var. oleracea
ACAAGCAGTTCGATCTCTTGGTTCACTCTTGAACTAGGTTCGGCTTGATCCTCGAAAGGGGTACGTAGACAGCCTTTCATAAGGTTCAGTCCGAAATCAATCAAAAACCTTTTCTGTATTTTCTTCGTCTTTTGTTATCGAGCTGCGAGTCAACTAGGTTTGAGCTTTTATGCCGCTAGAACTAGATTTCCGCATATATTTGGTCACTTGCCGTTGGCTCTCGCAGAGATCCGGGACCTTTTGGAAATTAGGGTTTTCCTAGTTTCCTAATTTAAACGTAAATCGACAGTGCGAATTTCGGTTCCCACACTCACCGATGAGCCTTTCCGCGACGCATGGGAGCGCTTCAATGACTATCGCAGAGAATGTCCTCACCATGGATTTGATGATGACTACCTCTTGGAAATTTTCTATGATGGAGTTTTTTGGGAATTTCAGAGTGCTATGAACTCTGCCAGCAATGGATACTTCATGACTCAGACCACTGATGGAGCGTTTGAGCTGATTGAGAACATGGCTGGTACCTTAGCCAATAAGAACGAGGAGAGTGATTGCTCCAAGAAAAGAAACAGTTCTGACACCCAAAAGATAGATGAGCTAACTGCCAAGGTTGATCAGCTACTGAAAAACAACCAAGGGCACGTTTTCAGCATGGAGCAAGCTACGGCCGGGTAGATTCAGAACCAAAACCAGCGACAACCGCATAGCAATCGGCAAGCTGTTCCAGCTACCGAGAACAGTCAAACAGATGAGCTGAAGGGTCTGGGTATGATGATGCAACAGTTGTTGCAGGGTCAGCAGGTTCAGGCCAAGGCGTTGAATCAGGTAACCACGGAAATCGACACCAGGATGGACAACATGTTCACTGAGATGAATGCCAAGTATGACGCTGTTGTGAGCCACATAAGAAAGATCGATGTTCAGCTCGCTCAAACAGATGAGAGTGTTAAGAGGCAGCAAGGTATGCTTCCTGGAAAGAGTGCGATAAATCCTAGGACTGAGCACTATAATGCAATAGAGCAGCCGTTCGCTGAGACTGTTCTAGGTGCATAAGAGAACACAGAGCAGTCTGCTAGCTCGGGAGCGCCTGCCCCTAGCAAACCTGCTGAGACTCCACCAGTGCGAGTCTATGTTCCTAAGGTTCCCTATCCAACATTTGATGGATCCCATTAGTGCAGAGCAGATGGCTGGGTTTAAGAAGATGGTGAGCAGATTTCCTAAAGAGATCTCATTTGAACATGCTTGGGAAATTCAGCCATTGCGTCTGTTCTTCAAAAATTGCAGAGAGACTCAAGAGGAAATTAAGGCTCTCTTTACTGAAGCACTGACACCATCGCTGAAGGTACTGCCTAAGGTTGATGACCCTGGAAAGATTGTTTTCCTTGTTCCATTGCTGGAGTAGAATTCAAGGAAGCTCTTTCTGATTTTGGGTCTAGTGTGAACCTTGTTTCAAAAGCGATTGTAGACGAACTGGGCATTGTTGATGTTGAGCCTTCCCAGGTGAAGCTGGCCTTTGCAAACTCTTCCATGGCAGTCCCTTATGGAACCATTCGCAATCTTCCTGTCCAGGTTGGGGACTGTGTGCTCCATACTGAATTTCAAGTTGTTGAGATGAGGAACGATCATGAGATGCCTTTGATCTTTGGAAGATCATTTATAGACATGCCTAATAAGAGAGTTTCCATCTCCAACATCAACAAGAAGATTTTCTACAAGGCTGTCCCAACCATATCACAAATCCGATACGCCTCCCGCATCTCAATGGTTAGTGGAGAACAGCTAGAAATTGTTCCTAAGAAGGAGCTTGGTAAAAAGGATGAGATCAAAGAAGTCCTGGATGGAAATCCTCACATTGATACCAAGAAACTCAGTGGGAATGTAAAGCTGAATGAAAAAGTCCAGAAGAAAAGGATCAAGGGTGATCCTGTGATGACTTTGATACCTCGCTTGTGTGATGAAAAATCCATTGAGTATGAGGTAAAGTGCAAGGGTACCTCTAAAGGGTACCTCTAAACTTTTCTCTAAAGTCAGAGTAATTCTCACACATGAGCTTCAAGAGAAAGGAGAAGCTGCTGTGAAAGGGGGGTTGAGCAGAGTTTTGAAGCTGAACATGTCTGATTGTGGAGCTTGTTTTGGAACAAGCCCTCATGCTCAACCCGACTGATCCCAGTCACCAAGTCAACCTAGTGACTTAAACCAAGCTCTTAGTGGGAGGCAGCCCACTGGTAAGTGTAAATATAACTTGGTTTTGTTTTTGTTTGCTTATTTTTCGTTTTAGTTTATTGAGTCTCAGGTCAAAAAAAAAAATCCGAGATACTTCAAAATTCTGGGTTGCAGAGGGGAGCGACTGGTCCAGTTGGAGATCTTGCGATGGAACACCCAGAATTTTCGTGGAGCGCCCTCTCCACTCAGGTAAGTATCTCACACAAAAAATGTTTATTCTTGTTTTCACCTTCTCTCTGATTTATTTTCA
>NC_027754.1:28677849-28681001 GCF_000695525.1 Brassica oleracea var. oleracea
GTCGTTTACTAACTCGTTTCTTTCTTTTGTTCTTCTTTTGAGTCAGTATGAGTCAGTTTTTAGGATTGAGTCAGTCAAAAAATTTGTGGGAATTAGGACCTTATTCTGTGTTGATCACTAATCACCTCGTGCTTTAGTTATCTTATTCAATGGCCTTAGCAGTGGCGAAAGACACACATGTGGACCCGGAACACCCTGACATATCTCACCTTATTCTCCATAAGTTCTCAGCCGATCAGGTTACACTGGGTAGACTTAACTCCACCTAACTTGAACCTAATCTTGACTGAAATTCTTCTTGTTATGGGCATTAGATCAGGGAAACGAGAACACACTCAGGACTTCTTATCCTTTTTATCCATCTTGCTGATCCTGAGTGGCTAGCTCATCTTTAGCTAGTTCCCACCCTGCACCATAGCCTTTATTCCACCTTCATGCATTTGTTTTTCAGTGTCATATGTGCAGATATGTGAAAAAAGGTCGGAGAGGAAAGGATCAACGCAGCCTCTTACTTGTTACTGCTGCAGAAATTCAGTCAGAAAGGAGAACAAGCAGATTAAGGGAGCAACCACTCCATAGCCAAATGAACTGCGCAAGAGCAGGGGTAGAGAACCAGAATGATTGCGAAATCAGAACCACCAGTGGCACTCAGAACCATCATGTATTACCTCATTCTTCGTCACATCACCATATCAGTATTCAAAAAAAAAAAAAAAAAAACGAAAATAAGATGATGGAGAAGGGGAAGAAATCAAAGAAACATGAACCGCTAGGGAGGTCGATCAAAAGAGTGGGTACCAAGAGGAAAGTGGAAAGCAAAACAATCAGTTGCTTATTCCGTCGTCAGAACAGTCGCACCAGATAGAGCAAAAACGAGTAGAGGCTGTGGACATCAATGGGTCTATCCTCTCTTGCCATTTTGGGCGATATCCTGCATCCTCTACAATGAAATGGTAGCCCCTAGACACTTTTAACTCCACCATTAAATAGTCTAACACCTAGACCGTCTACCCTGAATAGTGCCTGTGATGAGAAACTCATGCCACTCTTAAATGAATGTAGGGAGTTTGTTCTCGATAGTGTTGCTTTTTTAGGTTTGAGATGTAGAGTATGGAGCCAATTTTTGAACAGCAGTCAGTGGGGTTCCAGTAAGGGTGTGTTGTCCTAGTTTTACTGCTTATATGGTTCAGAGATTCGTGGTTAAAGTATGGTTGCTGAGAATAGGAGAGTTCCTACACTTTCAAACCTTTCTCCATGTTCTTGATACTTGACATTGTTTGAGGACAAACAAGGATCTAAGTCTGGGGGAATTGATATATGGTGTTTTTGGCATCTTGTATATATGCTTTCTAATTGGTTTTCAAGTCTTTATCGAGTCTTCCTAGTCCTTTTCGAGTCATTACAGGTCTGGAGTTCCATTTGATGGGAGATAGACCAGTTGGAGGAAAAGAGGAGAAAAACAGTGCAATTTGGTGATTGTCATGCAGAACAGTCTGGCGACTGTTACTGATCGAACGGAGCACCCAAGTGCATGTTCCTGCGGCAGAATTTTTTAAGAAAACTACAAGTCAATACGGGATTTTCTCTAAGCTTTTAGAGATTTGTGATTTGATACTTTGTAAAGGGAGAAGGCTCCATCTCTCTCACCATAGAGAAGAACACCCTGAACCCTTATTCTATTTTATCTACACATGTTTTATTCAGTCTCAGTCTCTGTATTTTCTCTGTTCATGGCTGAGTAGTCTACTTTCTTAGTCTAGGGTGTTAGATCCGTGAGATCAACATAGATAAGTGAAACCATTGATTGTCTTCATTCATAACTGTTCTTAATGCTTGCATCAAACTGGCCGCTTAATGTTAGATCCTAGATTTAACATGTTCATTAACCGTGTAATAGGTTGCTAGATCCGTTATGAATGAGCATTGCATCCCTAATCAGCGAAAGTAGATATTAGGGTGTTTTGTGAACATATCGGACTTGATCTCTATTGCTTGCTGTCGCGTTTTGATCCAAACGAGAGTTTAGGTATCAAGATCGACCAGCATAGGGAGCAGTACCACGACAGTGGACTGTTCTACTTGAGTGATCCGAGTTTTAGACTTGCTCTTAAATAAACTTGAATAATTGTTTGGCTCACACTTTCTTAACACCCGATCAAACCACCCTAGGCTAGCATTTTTAATCATCTGAAATCTTTAATTAGTCTTATTACTTGCTTGTTACGAAACCTTAATCTCAAAACCCCATCAGTTTTAGCTAAGTATTGATCCCATAAAGAAAAAGTGTAATCGTTGGTCTCTGTGAATTCGATCCTAAAGTGCTACATCGACATACCATTTGTTGGGGTCGAAAACGGTTACGACGAAGTTAACGTCCAAATCCCCGAAGAAGAAAACGAAAAACCTTCTTCGACAAACACTTTTTCGAAATTGATTTTTTTTTACGAAAAGCTTTGCGGAGGAAACTCGAGTCATCATACAAAAGCTCGAAAAAGATCGCTATGCAGCGACCGAACACGTGCTCCGCTCGGTCGCTACGTAGGGACCGAGTTCGAGCCAAAGCTCGGTCGCTACGTAGCGACCGAACGTACATTTCGCTCGGTCGCTACGTAGCGATCGAGGTCGAGTCGAAACTCGGTCGCTTCATAGCGACCGAGCTCGAGCAGGAGCTCGGTCGCTACGTAGAGCGTTCGCTCGGTCGCTACGTAGCGACCGAGCTTGAACAGAAGTTTGGTCGCTACGTAGCGATCGAGCGCTCGGTCGCTACGTAGTGACCGAGCTCTTCCGAAACGTCGATACGACATTAGTCCATGCATTCTCGTCTACCCTTCGATGCTATCTCCCGAAGACCGTAGTGACCCCATTTCACGTTTCCCGCCATTCTAAGTTATCGATCAAACTTTACCGTAAAAACCGCGGAAAGTTCGTTCTTTATCGAAAGAAGCCGTAATAAACGCTTCGAGTCGGAAGACGGCCTAAAGGGACCTAAGACATGACTCGAGGCCCAACTTACGATTTCTTAACCAACAGCCCATAAGTCGCATGACGGTTTACGCTTAGTTCGCGGGGAAAGATAAATGTCAAGTTTTCGCGGATAAATACGAAATTTTGAAGATAATTACGAAGAACGAAAAAAAAATATGGAATATCTC
>NC_027754.1:28684209-28684759 GCF_000695525.1 Brassica oleracea var. oleracea
GAACGCGACCACTACAAATCTTACACTCCGTTCGTCGATTGGCCCCGACAAACACATCAGCCGTCATAAGCAAACGCAACTTGATCACTCTTTTGTTCTTCGAACGTCCAACACAAGGACGAAAGCGCGCTACAAAAAAAAATCCGAAATTTTGGTCTTGCACTTCCACTTGGCTTAAAAATTGTCTCTGGAAAGATGCTCGATTCGTACCATACAAGTCGTATAAGCCGAGAACCTATCGCGGACTTTAAATCGGTACGAAACAGGTAGAAATCGCAACAGGAAAACCGATAGCCGACTAATCACCGCACAAACCTTAAAACCGAGAGTAAACCTAGGTCTTGCCCTAAACCCATCACATTGGTCTCAGACATCTCAAAGACATGATATCTAAACGATAAGAGATCCTAAAACATGTCTCTTCGTTCATATCTCAACATTCCTGAAAGATCGTAAATAATTTTTACGAAAACTCACGTCTCGTACAAACTAACAGATTGAACGCCTCAACGAAGATAAATATGAGACGACAACTCATGTTTACTTCAAA
>NC_027754.1:28684961-28685217 GCF_000695525.1 Brassica oleracea var. oleracea
AAATTCCCGGACAAGGAAGCTCCGAATGCATCTGCGGGATAGTTCACCTCCTCATCGTCACCGGCTAAATCAGTCGTGGTTTCTACGGTATCAGGAGAAACCGGGATGGGATCCATAATCCCTGAATCTTCCCATCGATCGGAGGAATGATCGTCTCAGCGTGAGCATGATCCTTCATGCCACCCTTCATTAACTCCATCTCCCTCTCGAAAACGTAGTCATCCGCCCGCGTCTTCCAAAGGCTCCCGACGGAGAC
>NC_027754.1:28685849-28686605 GCF_000695525.1 Brassica oleracea var. oleracea
TTCTCCGCCCAAAGCAGGACTAGGATGCACAAACCTTAGCGCCTTTCGAACTCTCTTCGGTCTAAAGGAAGTCCAGAAAAAAGGACTATTCCTGAGCAGATCCCTCACCGCAATAATGTTTTCAGGAAACAGAGCAAGAGGGTTGATAAAGGGACGATCGTTCGGCAACCTCCGAAACAATTGGATACAACTCTCCTCAACGGACGCGGCGTCTACACGAACGAAGAAGAAAAACTTCTTCCACGAGTTGAAGTTAGAAGTAAACCCCTTTACCACTGACATGAAGTTCCGAGGAACCAGCCTGTACGTGTCCGTATCCTTGATGATCTGTAACCGAAGAAGTGCTTCGAAGTGATCGACGGTAAGGGGGAGACCATGCTCGTAGCTCAGGATCAAGATTCCTATGAGGTGCTGGACGCCAAGAGGATTCAGTTGGCTTATCGCCACCCCGAAACGACCCAACACACGGATGATAATCTCGGGGATCGGGAACCACAAACGGCAGCGCACTACGAATGCTTCGTAACAAGTAAAGTAGCACTCCGGGGAACTACTAGCGCATTCTCCTTGACGAGGAACCATGAATTCCACCGCGTCCGAAATATGGTAGAACGACCGCATGACCTCGAGGAATTCACTAATACTCCTACTTGGTGCACCTGCCTCCACCGGGCGATGGTTCATGACCGGGAACGATTTTTCTTTGGGAGGCGTGATCGAACCGTAAGACGCCACCCACCATGCCTCGTTCTCGGC
>NC_027754.1:28686657-28686725 GCF_000695525.1 Brassica oleracea var. oleracea
TCGAAGCTCTTCAGAAACGTTCGCGGGCAAGGACCCTTTCTTCGAACTCCTCTTCTTAATCGATATCT
>NC_027754.1:28686832-28689866 GCF_000695525.1 Brassica oleracea var. oleracea
AAACCTCTCTATGAGAATGAGTAAGTGTAAAGATTGTGAAGAAATTACCTCCCTTCTTATAGGCATGAGAAATTACTATTTACTTGCGGATTTTTGGACACGAACTTCGCCCAAATACACCAATATCGTCCGAACTCGCCATACCGCGCATTGGGATCTCACTAAAAATCCACGCTCCCAACGAGCTGAGGGGCTAACTACTGGGGTCGAAAACGGTTACGACGAAGTTAACGTCCAAATCCCCGAAAAAGAAAACGAAAAACCTTCTTCGATAAACACTTTTTCGAAATAGATTCTTTTTTACGAAAAGCTTTGCGGAGGAAACGCGAGTCATCGGACAAGAGCTCGAAAAGGAATATCTCCATTTTTATGCTATGGCGGCATAAGGGCAGAAGGGGAAAAGCGTAAACCGACCTTGGAGCCAGTATATAAGGAGTCCTAGGCGAGAGGCATGAGGGGAGGACTTTTCAGAGCAAACTTAGCACTTAGAGCGATTTTAGGCAATTTTCCGTTTTTGTTATTCGAGCTGCGACTCAATTAGATTTTTTCCAGAACTAGGAATCTCGCCGACAGCTCTCGTAGCCCAGGCACTTACCTTGTTGTAAATGCTCAAACGCAGATTCGGAATAAGAACTATCTTGCTCTCTTTTTAGATTTCTTATTTTATTACCGTTCTCGTTTCGTCTCCTGATTGCTTGGCGTGTGGTATTAGCAGATATCCGGGACCTCTGGGAAATTAGGGTTCTCCTACTTTCCTAATTTAAACGGAAATCGACAGTGCGAATTTCGGTTCCCACTCCATTCGATTGTGGTAGTGTGCACATTAGGTTAATTGGTGTGCGTATACACGTAATATCAATGGTTGATAGTCATAGAAAACGATTCTATGTTTTAGGTTTCAGTTATACGATGAATGTTTCGTATAATGTTACCTATTGTCTTATGAAAATTGATTCGTTTTTGTCTGAGGAAGACGTAGCCTAAGAGGTTTGATACTGAACCAGTGCGGAGTCAGTTGCGGGATGATTGCCTGCTCGGATGTGACCGAGGGGAACAAAACGCAGAAGCCAGTGAGCCGCATGGCTAAAATACGAGATCTATTAAATCGTAATGCGAAGAGATCTCTCTTTAGATTGGTCATCCAAAATCAGATTTTACAGCTTTGTGTTTGCTATTCAAAATATACTTCTTCGTAAAACCATTTATGTTTAGTTTCAAAAGATTCTTCGTAAGACTTGGTCTGATTGTACGAAGGATTTTTTGTGTAAGTAATGGGGACCGGTTTTACGAAGATTGTAAATCGGTGATATGTATATACATGTCAAAGTAGCGTTGTTTCTGCGGGTTTTACGAGAAACATTTCTGCTGTGATTTCGATCTTAGGTGAAAGTTGCTTGGAGTTACTCGTGAAGTGTTACCGAAGTTTATTTCACTACGATTAAGTCGCAGAACGTTTCTCATTGTTTTTTTGAGAGGATTCTCATGACATATTCGTTTCTGGAACGAATTGGTCAACCTGAGGTTGATCTAGCCAACGATCGGGACGAAAGTGTTCCCTTTAATGTGCTCGATGCTGCATTTATTTTCGCGTTTTCTTCATCACAAATGTTCTCGATGATTTTCCGTGACTCACTTGGTTTCAACGGAAACTGAAAGAAATGCTTTGATGCTTGAAGATTTCTAGTTGAAATATTTATACGAAAATGACTTTAATTAATGCCGAAAAGGGCTTCAAGACTTTGGCTGATCGTCGAGTTTCAGTTTGATATTGGTACAAGTTTTCTATACGCATGATTGCAAGAAGAAATGCTGTGTAGTGTTTGAGATTATGTTCATGATCGTCTGGATATGTGCTAGCGTTTAGACGAATTTTAGATTGTCGTTTGCCTACTTGGGACGATTTGCTTTGACGAAAGCGTTTTCTTGACGATTTGCAAAAGTTTTTGAAGTTTGAGAGTATACGAGTATAGTATTTGTACCTACTCCCCCTTTTTTTACGAAAGAAAACGGTTGAACCGATACTGTTTCTTCTTCCGAGGTTTGGAATGATCGATAATCCAGGACGATTTACAGACGACGCTGGGACTGTGATTTGGTTATTTCCAGGTTGACAACTTGGAATATGTCGGTTTTAAGTAAATCGCTAGAAACGAATCGGTTTTAAGACAACATTCGTGTCTCTAGTTTTTTCTCTCTTTAGGAAGCGAGCTGGATATGCGTGGCGATCGTTTCTCAATTTTCAGAGAGTGTAGATCGGTTTGCAAGATCTGGCTGAACAGTCATGGAACAATATGCCGGGACTGGAAAAATCGCCTAAGACTTAGTTCGCTAGACTATCCACCTAGGTTTTAAGTTCCCTAAAGTTCTAGGTGTTTCTATTTCTTAGTAATTTCCTACGAAAGTTCCAAGCCTGATTTCAAGTCGGAAATACTTTAGTTCTCTCGAAGATTCGGGTTAGCCTCTTCTCCGTTTTGCTTGCTCATTCACCCTTACTCTTTTCGTGTCTGTCTGCCCATTTCGAATAGCAAGAATATAGATTCTTCCTGGACTTCTCTGCTTTCCTGGCCGTGTTTAGGCTGCTGTCAGTATTTGCAGTTTTCGTGATCCATGTTTCAATCTGAGTATCATTGGATTTACGAAAGTGAATGAGCATCTCGTCGAAAACTTTTTTGGAGTTACGAAAACCTTTTTAGCGTTTTGGAATAGCCAGGGATGATTAAGAGGTGCCAAGGATGATCAGGAAGATTTGCCAGGTGATGAGATTTTGGCGACAGATCGAGGCGTGAGAGGAAGGATGGTGAGACCGTGGAGAGAGGCGGATGGGCGTATTTTGATTCTCGGATTTCGCTCCATCTCTTTCCTTATCCGAGATTTTTTTTTTACGATTATTGTTAGAGTTTCGAAGGTTGTCAAATGTTGCCAACTTTAGTTTTATGAAAGTTTTGTCGAAAATTAATATTGAGTTTAATTTTACGAAAGTTATTCCGCACAATGTTATCGATTTTAATTTTACGAAAGTTGTTTCGTAAAAGGT
>NC_027754.1:28690561-28690750 GCF_000695525.1 Brassica oleracea var. oleracea
CGCGGCAAGGTTTTCGATTTTCTCAAGAACTGTGGCGTTTGCGTAAGAGTTGGCCATATGCGCAGTGGTGGCTGGAGTTGTCTTACCAGCGTTGTTGCGAACTGCGATTTGGTCTTTTGTATTTCCAGACATTGTTTTGATCAAGCGTTTTGAGGCTATGAGTTAGAGTAATCCGTACCCCCCCCCCCC
>NC_027754.1:28690769-28692225 GCF_000695525.1 Brassica oleracea var. oleracea
GCTAAACTGTGGGAACCGAAATTCACACTGTCGATTTCCGTTTAAATTAGGAAAGTTAGGAAAACCTTAATTTCCCAGAGGTCCCAGATATCTGCTAAACTACACGCCAAGCAATCAGAACACGAAAGTAAAGACGAAAGAAATAAGCAAAAGGAGTTTTATTCCGAATCCGCGTATGAGCGTTACAACATGGTAGAAGCCTTGGCCACGAGAGCTGTCGGCGAGATTCTTAGTTCTAACAACCTAAGACTGCAAAACCTAGTTGAGTCGCAGCTCGAAATAACAAAGACGGAAAGTTGCCTAAATGCTCTAAGTGCTAAGTTTGCTCTGTATCGCCCTCCCCTTTGCCTCTCACCTAGGACTCCTTATATACTTACTCCTAGGCCGGTTTGCGCCTTTTCCCTTCTGCCTTTAAGCCGTCATAGCTCAAAAATGGAGATATTCCCATTTTCCCGATCTTCCTGATTATCTCCCGAAACTTCACATTTATCCGCGGAAACTTGACATTTATCTTGCCTTACGAACCAAGCATAAACCGTCATAAGGCTTATGGGTTTTCAGTTTAGAGATCGTAAGTGTGCTTCGAGTGCGTTTTAGGTCTCTTTGGGCCGTCTTTGACTCGAAACGTTTATTACGGTGTCTTCGATAAAAACAAACTTCCCGCGGTTTTTATCATAAAGTTTGACTGATGACTTCGAGTGATGAGAAACAAAGAATGGTTTAGCCATGGCCTACGGGAGATATCATTAAAGAGTAGACGAGAATGCATGGATTTGTGTTGTATCGACGTTTTGGGAAACTCATTTGCAACTACCTTATACGGTTAGAAAAGCTTCGTCGCAAATAGAAATAGTTGCAAATCCGTTGATAATTTGCAACTAATTTGCAACTACAAAACTTAGTGGTACATTAGCCACTATACAACAACTCGAAAAATGGTTGCAAATATTTATATTGTTGTTACCAATTAGCAACTAATTTATTTCACAAAATGTTTATCGCTAATTAGCTACTACTTTGGTTAATGCAACTGTATAATATTAGGTAGTCTCAATTAAGTCACAAAATATAGTGACTATTTTGCAACTGCATTGTTATAAGTAGAGCGACTGATTTGCAACTACACACTTTTGAGAGTTGCAAAATTGTCACAAAATATAATGACTGATTTGCAACTATATTATTTGTAATGTTGTGGCAATATAGTTGGGATTATGCTGACTGATTTGTAACAACATTATTTGTATATTTAGTTGCTAAATTATAATCTGAAAGTAGAATATTAATAAAATCTAGTTTTGATACTAATTTTGGAACATCCATTGAATTCCTTAAACTTTAAAATACAAAATACTTAAGATTTTTGTTTTATACAAATGGCAACTACTTATCTTTGCCAACCCAAAAAGGAGTTATGAACTACTTATCATTGGCAACCAAAAAAAGAAATCATAAA
>NC_027754.1:28692748-28694459 GCF_000695525.1 Brassica oleracea var. oleracea
ATGTGGGTTTTGAGTTTGATGCGGGTGCTGTTCCGTCGGGGAAGAAGAACCATCACGAGTCGGTGAAGAAGCAGACACGGGTGGGGACTGATGCAGAGTCTCTGACGGCGGTGAATTCTCCGGGGCAGACACGTGGTCGTATGCCTTTCCTCTTTGCTTGACACACCATTCCTTTCATCCGATTAAGACAGATGATTTCAAACTCATCTCGTACAAGTGTGGTGATCGAGCGATCCCAGTGGTGTCCTTGCTATACATCAACAAATTTGTATGTAAGTAGTAAGCAAATGTAACATAAAAATCTGTTAATAATATAATACCGCAAAGTCTTCAAAATAGGGACGTTGGATGTCAGGAGGCGTTACTGTCCAGCAGTAATACACATCATCAAACTTAGCTTTCAAGAGCTTTGAGATTTTTCAAGTCAGCTTCCCACCATCACGATCAAACCTTGAAGATGAAAAGAAGAAGTGGTTACAAGTAAAAAAACGTTTGCTATAAATTCAAAGAAATAAAAATATAAGAGAAGAATGCAAATACAAACAAGATTTCTTTACAATTTGACAATTAAAAGGCATAGAAACCATAAAGTGACAGAAGAACTAAAGATACGGCATTGAAGCAAAGTTAACAACAGACAGAACAACAAAATGAAAGGAACAAAACCATAACTCAAATCCAATTGTTCAAAACAGAAACACCAAAGACAAATACCTAAATGTAAGAAACCAAAGTAAACACGTGTTCACAGAAGTGTTACTAACACAGAGAAGAACCAAAAATCAATATGGAACGTGTTCAAAAAAACGTGTTACGTAACTTTGAATCTATGATCAAACAATCAAATATAAACAGAGGAAATTCAACTATGGATATGAGACCAAAGCAAAAAAAATGAAATTCTAACGTGAACCAAATGAAATCAAATACAAACACAAACCAAACTCAATGTATAAAGTGAGATCCTTTACCAAGTACTTCCCACTTTTGGAACTAGAGATAAGACTGGAAGATGGTTTTCACGTCCAGGAATTCCAAGCAGGTCATCCAAAGTCATCAGATTTTGAGGGGGAGGAGGATGTGGGTTTTGAGTTTGATGCGGGTGCTGTTCCGTCGGGGAAGAAGAACCATCACGAGTCGGTGAAGAAGCAGACACGGCTGGGGACTGACGCAGAGTCTCTGACGGCGGTGAATTCTCCGGGGCAGACACCGAGTCTCTTGAATTAGAAGTGCTAGGGTTCGAGGCGAAGTAAATTCTTCTGGAAGAGCTACAAACGCCACCAGCTTGACTCGCACCACGAGTGGCACCACGACCACCACCGCGACTCGCACCACGACCACCACCGCGACCTTTCACTGATCTACCAATTCCAGACATCGTGACCTTTGTGTGAGTAGAGATTAGGTTGGAAGAAAGGGGTGTTGATTAAGGGTTTCTTAATATAAATGTATTAAACGTAGTCGTATTAGGGTGGGTAAAATATTTACTCTCAAAACATTAGGCGGGTTAATGTGAATTAGCCAAAATTTAGGGATAAATTTTTGGAGCCAAATTTGTAAGACCAAAGAGCAACTACTTCTAACAACTAGTTGCAAATTAGTAACAAATTATAATAAATATCCTATTATTTTGGAGTGTTTCTAATGAATTATGGTTGATTTTATTATGTAAAATAAACTATAATATTAAGAAAAATATTTTGCTATTATT
>NC_027754.1:28694559-28704160 GCF_000695525.1 Brassica oleracea var. oleracea
ACTTTATATTAGATGCTATAGAATTCTTTGAAATGGAATTTAGAAGGTATTTAGAGTGCCACATAGGATTTGGGGTTTTTTTTAATTAATACAAAATTAAGGTTCTAATTTTTCAAATGCTTCTCAATTAATATATAGAGGATTATGCGTATCTAAATGTTATTCCCTGCGTTTTGTTTTACATGATGTTTTAGAATTTTTTTTTTGTTTTGAAATAGTTGACGTTTTTCAAAAACCAATGAAAAAAATAAAAAAAGGTATTGTATCAACTGCTTTAAAATCTATGTGAAAGGTTCTAAAACGTCATATATATCCGAACGGAGGAAATAGTATTTTAACTGGTTTACTTTTGCTATTCTATTATTCAAATTTGATGTGAACTGAAAAACCAAACAAAATAGAACAACTAACTTTATTCTAGATAAAAAATCAGAAATCACATTCTGTCTCTATGAAAGATATGAAATCTTAAATGCTTTTAGTCCTGTTGAAAAATTTAGCTATGCATGAGGCTCTTTAATTAATGTGATCAGACCCTTGTAATTTGTCTCAAAATTACGGTAAGTTGAATGTTGCGGTATATTCTCGATTGTCCAAATAAGTGTTTATAACTCTAAATGCAAAGCTAATTCCTGGCGTAGAAGGTTCTTTGTCCCCAATAATTGGGTTTTTCCAAAGATGTCTTTCCGTCCGACCTCAACCACTGAGAGAGAGAGACAGAGTGTATACCATGATAGCATGATTAAAACTAATAATATTTTTAATAGACAAACGTTCCTAAATGTTTAGTGAAAAAAAAAGAAATTAGCCAAAAAACGTTCCTATACGTTTTCTTTGTCTTCGGTTACGAAGTTTTTTTAACATCAAAAGGTTAATTTATTACTCAAACTTGAAGTGGTATGAGAATCCAAATCAAAATATAACAACTAACAAAAACTAAACTTCTATGAAAAGTTCGTGTAGTCTTGACCAAAGCGTAGGCTGTCCGGTTCTGCGTCCTTGGTGTGTGTATGATTTTGAAGTTCTTGAATCTTCCTTGTAGCATCGCTATCTCCACCAATTCTACTTAAAAACTTGGCCATGATGTTGGATTGTGAATCATTGAATTGACATCCTTGCTGTCTGTCCCAATGTTGACATGTCGAGAATCGGAGCATACTCTCCGTTGACCAAATAAGTGCATTCAATTCTGAAAGCAAAGGTGACAAGCGTCTCTCTTTGTTTCTTAGCCCTAGAAGCTGTTCATTTCAAGACTCATCTAGCCAAGCCCAACCATATCCACTGTATTGTGAATTAGAAGTCCATGATCCATCAACCAAACATATACACTGCAAGCATAAGGGCTTGTATATTATGTGTGTGGTTTAGCAGGTGAGGTTCTTCTGAGCTCTCTGAGTTTGCATCATACCATGCATGACATCACTTTGAGCATGTCTTATTAGCTCTAACAAATCTCTTGCGATCCCCCTCAACAGTTTCATTGCGAGCTTTCCACACATACCAAATTATCCATAGATACATATCTTTATCCAACTCCAGATATTCTATTTCATTCTTTCTCCAGAACCAATAATCCAAATTGGAATACACACTTCATATTGGACATACCTCCGATCACGATTGTATCGAAACGAGAGCCCAAGATTGTAAGCCAGGTGTGTAGAACCTAAAATCTACACTAAGTATTTGATAGTGATCGGGGTTTGATCTAGGGAAGACAAATGATGTAGGCAACGATATCTTTAGAACACAACGATGTTAAATAGTTTCCAGTAGGTGAAAATGAACTTTATTGATGAATAAGATCGAATACAATGAATTGAACTAGATCGAGTTATACAAACGAGATCGGTAAAGAAAGAATCTAAAAGTGGGAAGACAACAAGATCGATGTAAGTGTGTAGCTCTCTCTAGGGTTTTCAACGTGTCCTCCTCTGTTTCCACTCCTCTTCCTTTATAGTAAGTCGACTTCGAGATCTCTGTGGTAGCTCCGCGATCTCAGCTTCTTGTTGCATGATCTCCGCGACCTCGGCGACTCCTTCTCTAGCTCGTATTCTTGCTACGGGCTCTGGCCCTTAAAGGCCCATGCCTTTGATCGCGGCCCATTATGGTATTGACCAAAATTGGGTCCAACATTTGTCCTCCAACCTTTTTGGTTTATTGGGAAACTGAAAAGGCGAGAAACTACCGTTACTTTGCGGTCTCGCGATTCTCGGGGAATGGGGTGCCACGCGCGTCGTCTTGATTTGACTTGTCGGCCATTTTAGGATCGTGTGGTCGAGATCGAAAGTTCGTGGCCAGTTAGATCCTAGTGTTCTCGGGAACCGTTTTTTTAATTTTATTGTATATATTTTACTGAGCAGATCGTCTTCTTCGTCACTTCGATCCTTCTTCCTTTTTCGCCATCTTCCTCTTGGTGTTTTTTCTCTCTTTCGTGACACTTCTTCTTAATTCGAAACTATTGCTGCCAAAAAATTGGTCCGCATCACAAGACGATTCTTAATGGGAAAAATATCGACGCCATTTACGAGCTCTGGGGAGTCAGCTACGCCGTAGAAATCGAACTCCCCGAGGACGATGAGACTTCGGAGAATGTGAGACCGAGGTACTGTGGAGCTTACGCGTCTCATTTCGAGGCCTGCGGCTTATCGTTTCCTCTTCCTCGTTTCCTTCTCGAGGTGCTGGCGGAGATCAAGATGGCGTTTACCCAGATAACGCCTAACTTCTTCCGGTATTTCTTGGGTTGCTGGGTCCGAGCTCAGGAGGAATTCTCAAACTTGGTCTCGGGGAGTTGAGGCAATTATTTGCCATAAATCGAAACAACAGCTTCCCTGGCACGATGATTCTTGCTCCTCGAGGTGGTCGTGGTATCATCGAAGGCATTCCTAATAAGGATGATCGATGGAGGGAGAAGTTCTTTGTTTTTAAGATAAACCCGGCGTCGGTCGGAGACTTCGATTTCGAGAGGATCCCTCGGGAATGGTCCGACGATATTGGTGAGTATTTTTTTTAATATCATTTTCTCTTGGTAAACGATGTCTGTTGTTTTATTTTATTTTATTTTATTTTATTTTTTTTAAAGAGAATTCCTTTTATCTATAGAGCTTTTTGGATCTGCGCCTATGTCTCCCGAGTTTCGTGGGTTAATGGAGACTTTGCGTTGAGGTAGCACTCGATGGCTCTCCTTTACTCCTGACCGAATTCGAGCCGCCTGCGCTCTCCCACCGGGTGCGAATCGTGCTACTCCTGTGGCCTTTGTGGCCCCTGTTCGGCCCAAGAGAGGTCGGGGCACCAAAAGTAAGTGACTATTATATTGCTCTTCTTTCTGGCATGATTTGGGGCTCTTCGTTGATATGATCCTAAGTTTGCTTTACTTTTTAGGGAAGAAGGAGAAAGAGGTGTTGCTCGATCGTCCTGACGAATCTTCTGAGGCCGGGTCATTAGAGCGTGCTCGGAAAGTCCAGCGGGGGTGGGTCCTTAGACCGAGGTCGCATGCTCAGTCTCCTCATCTTCTTTCTAGGCCAGTGTCGGTCGCTATTCCATCTGGTGGAGCTCGTGAACCACCGGATACTTCGGCGAGCTCTGCTGGTGATCGAGCTCTTAATGGCGAGATGGATTCGTCACCTCATCGATCTCGACATCGGGTCTTGGAGGAGATTAACTCTGTGACTTCGGAATCATCGAGCCCGAGACTTTCTCTGCCGTTACGTGCTTCTGGTGAAGGTACTTCGCGGGTTAACCCCGGTGTCCTTCCTTCGAGCGTGTCCGAAGCTTTTTCGTGGTCGTTTGCGTATGACAGCGAGATCCCTATCCTTGAGAACCCCGACTCCCTTGCAGCGATTTGGTGTAAGGTCAGGGCAGAAGGATGCGAGCTCTCTTCTTTGGAGCACATGCGAGAGCGCGACGCCTATGTTCGGATGGCGCTCGCAAATGCCAAGGTACGTTGTCTTCGGTTGATTCTTTATGGACTGGGATGCTTAGTTTTGACGCTATCGTTTTGCCGCTTTAATAGAGGGGCGATTGGCAAATTTTCGTAGTAAGGAATAGATCGCAGGTCACCTTCTCACGATCCAACAGCTTCGGGGTCAGTTGGATGCTGCTCGGGAGGCGGAGAGACAGCTCGAAGTGGAGATTGAGGAATTGAAGAAGAAGTTGGCGGCTGCTGAGGCAGAAAAGGTCGTTGTTCAGAGCGACCTTGACTCGATGAAGGAGAAGTATAGGCGAGAGATCAAAGGTCGGGATAGGAACGCTCGCAAAGATCTCCATCTAGCTCGTGTCTCTCTTGCGAAGGAGAACGAGGGGTTTTGTCTGTGGTCAAGGGTAAGTTGGAGCAGAAGAAGAAAGAAACGGCCGCGAAGATTCTTTTGCAAGAAACGTGAGCTCGTATCGAGGCTTTGACCGAGTATAGTGAGGGCGGCTTTGCGCTCGAGGCGGAGTTGGAGCGTCTTAAAGACCTGGAGGTTTTGCTCGACGTCGATTACGTCTTGCTTCGGTATCAGACCCTTCTCTTGGTCGTCTCGATCTCCCCGAGATCTCCGGAGACTCGGTCAACCAAGATTGATGCGAGGGTTATTTCGATTTAGTTTGAAGTTTGCTATGTTTTATATGTATGTTTTTTTTTGTGTTTTTGTTGTTGGAGAAACATATATATGTTTCCAACGGATTTTTGGGATAATACATCTTTAATCGTATGTTTCCGATTTGTTTTAAGCCTCATTGAGCTTGTTGTTTTATCTTTTGGAATGCGTGAAACAGAGACTGATCAGGAATCTGTTTTGTGGGCCTTTATATGGCCTGATAGCAAGTTGGTAAATGGGCTATGCTTAGGAATTAGATGTTCAAAGTGATGAAAGAAAGCTAACGGCTGTTTGTTCGGTTGTTTGGGCTGCGCTCGGTGACGAGCTGCCTACGTACCCCTTTCGAGGGATCAAGCCTTATCGTAGTTCCATTTTTGACTGAGCTGTAGGCATCGATGGCCACCTAGTTCAAAGATTTTGTAGTTATGATCGAGGTTCGGGTTTGCGTTATTTGTAGTATTTCTTTAAGTTGTAGGCCTTCCAAGGTCTCATTTCTGGGAGGCCTGTTTTGCATTTTTCTAGCTCGTAGACTCCTGTTCGGATTTCTTTAGTTACTTTGTATGGTCCTTCCCATTTTGTTCCTAGCTTTCCTGCTCCCGGCTCTTTCTTTCCGTCGAACACTTTCCGGAGAACTATAACGTGCCGCGGCTTGTTGGTAATTTTGTACGCTTATTGTTGCTTTTTCGTGTCGTTCCTCGATCATATCCAGCTGATGGATTAACAACTCTTCATTGAGTTTGGCGTCTTCTGGACATATTCTTCGTCGCTGACTTGGGACCTCAATTTCGGCTGGGATTACGGCCTCGATTCCGTGAGACAATGAAAATGGAGTTTCACCGGTTGCGGTGTGGGGGGTTGTTCTAAAGGCCCATAGGACACCATGCAGCTCTTCTCCCCACCTCTCCTTCTTGAGGTCGAGCCTCTTCTTGAGGTTGTTCATTATAGTCTTATCGGGGACTCGCGGCCTTAATCTTGATTTTCCATTTCACGCAAAATTCGTCGAACATTTTGGAAATGAATTGTGGTCCGTTGTCGGTTACTATATCGTATGGTAGACCATGTCGACAGATGATGTTTTTTCCAAATGAAGCTGGTTACCGTCGTGGAAGTGACATTTGAGAATGCTTCGGCCTCGATCCACTTGGTGAAATAGTCGGTTAATACTAGAAGAAATCGCAGCTGGGCTGGTCTGGAAGGTACTAGCGGGACTACCACATCCATGGACCATTTCATGAAAGGGTATGGTGAGGATATCGTAGACAGTTTTTGAGTCGGTTGATGTATCATCGGTGCGTGCATTTGGCATTTGTCGCATTTTAACGCGAATTGCTTGCTATCATCGGCGATTGTTGGCCAGAAGTAGCCTAGTTTCTTTATCCTGACAGCTAGGGATCATCCCCCGGAGTGGCTTCCGCACGCTCCCCCGTGAGTTTGTTTCAGTATTGTGAACGCGTCCTTAGGGGATATACCTAATAGATAGGGCTCGTCTAGACTTCTTTTGTATAGTGTTTCCTCCATGATACAAAAGCGCGAACTCCGGGCTTTTATTTTTCGAGCTTCCCAACTCTCGGCGGGGAGCTCGACGTCCTTTATATATTTAAATATCGGGGTTCTCCAATCTGGTCTGGCTTCTAGCTGCTTCTTGAAGGCTTCGTGTGCCTCGTTGCTGGTTTCATGGACGGCCTCTTCAGGGATAGTTACGGTGCTCGTTGTTTTTCTGGTCCCGACGCGCGATGTGTTCGGGGCCGATTGGTTGTCGGGTTCGTCGCTGTTTTCGTTGTCGAGACCCTGGCTTTCTCTTCGTGCCCTACTTCGCGTAGTGATTGCATCAATGCGCGGGGGACTGTTTTCCTGAAGGTCGATTCCCTTACATGGGAGATTTATGCTTGGTTTATCTATTCCTTCTACTGGTATTATTCTTTTTACCGCCGGATTGGAAGTTGAAGCCAGCGCGCCCAGCGCATCCGCTGACGTATTATCTCCCCTTGGGATTTTTGTTAGTTCGAACTTGTCGAACTGCTGAGCGATTTCTCGTAGGACTGAAAGGTATGCTTCCATTCTTTCGTTTTTTGCTTCGTATTCTCCGTGGTATTGGCTTGTGACTAATTGCGAGTCACTGAAGGCACTGATTTCTCGGGCACGGACGCTTCTTACGTGCCGTAGCCCCGCGATCAGGGATTCGTATTCGACTTCGTTGTTCGATGCGCTGAACCCTAGGCGAAATGATTGTTCGATCATTTCTCCCGACGGGGATTCGAGCTGTATTCCAATTCTGGATCCTTGTTTCGATGATGCCCCGTCGACATGTAATCTCCATTTTTCAATATTCAAGCTCGAGCTATCCTCCTTTGGGACGAGTTCGATGACAAAATCTGCTAGTACTTGTGCTTTCGAGCTCGTTCGTGGTTTGTATTCTATGTCATATTCGCTGAGCTCGATTGCCCATTTTGCGAGCCTGCCGGATTGGCTCAGACTGTGAAGTATTTTCCGCAGGGGTTGCGACGTCATGACTATGATTGAATGAGACTGGAAATAGGGTCTCAGTTTTCTGGCGGCAGTTACTACCGCTAGTGCGGGTTTTTCCATTACGGGATATCTGGTTTCGGCGTCGACTAGCGACCTACTCACGTAATATATTGCTTTTTGTCCTCCACTTTCTTCGCGGATCAGGACTCTGCTCACCGCGTGTTTGGAGGTCGCGACATATAGGAAGAGGGTTTCTCCTACGATCGGTTTTGACAACACGGGCGGTTCGCTGATGTACGCCTTGAGCTCTTTTAGAGCAGAATTGCATTCGATGTTCCATTCGAATTTCTTATTTCCTTTCAACAACTTGTAGAAAGGAAGGCATCTATCGGTCGGTCTGGATATAAAACGGTTTAATGCGGCTATTTTCCCGGTGAGGCGTTGTACTTCTCGGACCGATCTTGGGGGTAAGGTATCGACGAGTGCTGCGATCTGCTTTGGGTTGGGTTCGATTCCTCTTTCGGTTACCAAGTAGCCGAGGAAATTCCTAGAGGCTACTCCGAACGTACATTTGGTTGGGTTTAGTTTCATTCCGAATTTGTTGAGGATGAAACATTCTTGTAACTGGGGAACATTTTTGCTTGCTTTCGACGACTTTACTAGCATGTCGTCTATGTAAAATTCCATTGTTTCCCCAAGTTGCTTGGAGAACATTTTGTTTACTAATCTTTGGTAAGTGGCTCCGGCATTCTTTAACCCGAATGGCATCAATTTATAGCAGTATGTTCCTCGCTCCGTAATGAAGCTCGTTTTTTCCTGGTCTTCGAGATTCATGAGGATTTTATTATAGCCAGAGAATGCGTCCATGAAGGAGAGTAGTTCATGTCCGGCTGTGGCTTCTACTAGCCGGTCGATATGCGGCAATGGAAAGCTGTCTTTCAGGCATGCTTTGTTGAGATTGGTGAAGTTGATACACACTCTCCATTTTCCGTTTTTCTTTTTAACCACGACTGGGTTTGCGAGCCAGTCGAGGTATTGGACTTCGCGAATGGAGCCGATTTTCAGAAGCTTATCAACTTCGTCATTCACGGCTTTTGCTCGCTCGGGACCCAACTTCCTTCGCTTATGTTTGATGGGTTTAAATGTGGGATCGACGTTTAGGTCGTGGGAAGCGACATTGATATCGATTCCTGGCATGTCTGCCGCGGACCATGCGAACGTTTTGATATTTTGTTTGAGGAACGACAAGAGGTCGCGCCTTAACTCTGGAGGTAAACCGTTCCCGATGTTAACATTTTTTCAGGGGAACTTTCGTCCAGAGGGACGGTACTGGATAGATCTTGTTGGGATCGAAAACGGTTACGACGAAGTTAACGTCCAAATCCCCGAAGAAGAAAAATTCTTCGACAAATACTTTTTCCAAATAGATTCTTCTTTACGAAGAGCTTTGCGGAAGAAACGAGAATCATCGGACAAGAGCTCGAGAAGGATCGTTACGCAGCGACCAAACACGTGCTCCGTTCGGTCGCTACGTAGCGACCGAGTTCGAGCCAAAGCTCAGTCGCTACGTAGCGACCAAACGTCCATTCCGCTCGGTCGCTACGTAGCGACCGAGCTCGAACTAAAGTTCGGTCGCTACGTAGCGACCGAGCGCCACAGCACGGTTTACGGTTGGTCCACAAGGAAGGATAAATGTCAAGTTTCCGCGGATAAATACGAAATTTTGAAGATAATTACGAAGATCGGAAAAAATGGAATATCCCCATTTTTATGCTATGGCGGCTTAAGGGCAGAAGAGGAAAAGCGTAAACCGACCATGGAGCCAGTATATGAGGGGTCCTAGGCGAGAGGTATGTGGAAGAACTTTCTTCAGAGCAAACTTAGCACTTAGAGCAATTAGGCAACTTTCCGTTTTTGTTATTTCGAGCTGCGACTCAATTAGGTTTAGCCGTCTTAGGGTTGCTAGAACTAGGAATCTCGCCGACAGCTCTCGAGCCCAGGCTTATACCTTGTTGTAAACGCTCATACGCAAATTCGAAATAAGACTTCTATTTTCTCTCTTCTTACGATTTTTATATTTCTTCGTTGTCATTATTGTGTTCTGATTTGCTTTGCGTGTGGTATTAGCAGATATCCGGGACTTCTGGGAAATTAGGGTTTTCCTAGTTTCCTTATTTAGACGGAAATCGACAGTGCGAATTTCGGTTCCCACAGTTTGGTGCTAGAAGGAGGGAGGGTACGGATCAATCTAACTCTCAACCACATCACGCTTAACCAGACATGTCCACTGACGACACGGATAACATGCATACTCCTCTTAACGGAGGCAGCGGCACTGATCTCCACACTCCCGCAGCGGATGTATCTGCAGCCAACGCACCAGCCAACGCCCCGGTGCTCGAGGAGTTTAAAAAGATGTTCGCCACCTACGAAAAAAGGTCGGAAGAACAGGATAAGCTCGTGAGCACCTTGACCAAACAAGTTGAAACTTTAACGGCAAGGACTCGAGCAATCCGCCCCCGCGGAACCGCTAAAGTCCGCGGGAAAAGACTCGACTT
>NC_027754.1:28704290-28704512 GCF_000695525.1 Brassica oleracea var. oleracea
GAGGACAACGGAGTCGAGCAAGTCGACCTGGATCCTAGCGATGTCTCCCACAATACTGATGAGGACACCGACAGACATCCAAGAAGGACCAGAAGCCGATTCACTCGGGAAAGCTCTCCGTTCGACAAACCAATGACAGAAGAGGAGGAAATCCTCTATTGGAACGAACAGGAAGAGCTGGCTGAAAAAAAAAACTGAGCTCACTCAAGTAAACGCCGACAA
>NC_027754.1:28704703-28705739 GCF_000695525.1 Brassica oleracea var. oleracea
GGTACGACCGATCCGAGAGCGCACCTTCAGGCTTTCCACATCACGATGGGAAGAGCGAGGCTGAAGGACGGCGAGAGAGACGCCGGCTACTGCCACCTGTTCATCGAGAATCTAGAAGGAGCAGCCCTCGAATGGTTCACGCGCCCTAAGCGAAACTCTATCGGGAGTTTCCGATGGCTCGCATCGGAATTTCTCAAGCAATACTCTATGTTCATAGATAGAGAAACTTCCGATGTCGATCTTATCGCAGAAGCATAAGTCGGCGAGATCGTCCTCAAAAGATGTAGACCCAAAAACGAGGAAGAAGAAACCTCGTAACGACAAGTATGTCCATCACGAGGGGGAAGAACTCCAAGGAGCGCATAATTACACGATCGGCTCAGACCAGGGCCGAACCACGGGTAATACGTGGACTCGCAACCAAGGATATGATGAAAACACCTTCTGCGAGTTCCACCAATCCCGAGGACACTCCACGACTAACTGCAAGGTCTTGGGAGCAAGGCTGGCCGCGAAGCTACTAGCCGGAGAACTCTCGGAAGTGACCAGCGTGAAAGATCTCATCCTCGAAACCGATCGCCCCCCGAAGCCGGACAGAAATCTTCCCGCGGAGAGATCTCCCCAAAGAAACCAATTTGGAGATAAACGCGGCAGGAGGCCAGACGACAAAAGGAACGATAACAATCGTCGTAGAGTCAACATGATCATCAGAGGATCGCAATTCTGCAACGATACAGTTTCGGCAATCAAGGCTTACCAGCGGAAGGCGGAGTCAAGCGCGAACTGGCCTACATGGTCTCCTACCCGAGACGATCAGAATTGCTCAATCACCTTCACAAAGGAGGAAGCCGGCGGGATCGATCAGCCTCACTGTGATCCGCTCGTCATAGACCTCGTTATACGAGATCTGGAAGTCGGAAGAGTACTCATTGACACGGGAAGCACGGTCAATGTAATCTTCCGTGACACTCTCAATCGGATGAGCATCGAACTCGGAGAAGTAACTCCAACTCCGAAACCGCTCACAGGCTTTTCT
>NC_027754.1:28705805-28706905 GCF_000695525.1 Brassica oleracea var. oleracea
GCTTCGGGTGTCGAAACTCAACATGAGTCCGAAGCCGACACTACAACTCAACCGGAACATCCGGAAGAGAACACTGGCCCTGCCACGATCATCTCGATCAAGGCGGTCAGCACGGCGACAACCGCCGAGTGAAAACGCTCGCGGCGTAAAACAGAACTACGAGATGGCTTGATCCTCGAAAGGGGTACGTAGGCAGCTCATCGAAGGACGAGTTCAGCTATCCCCCTCTCCAAAAATGGGGGGAGTGGGTGCGTATACTCGTATACTCCCACATAGGAAAAGATGCGTTATTGTAATCGAATTCTATAGAGATTTCGAAATTTTTTACGAAATATGCGTTGCTCTTTTTAAAAGACAAAATCGCAAAACAATTTCACTTCAGCACCAAAAATATACGTATAGTCTTCGAAATAACTGCGAGACGTCGCCAAGTTAAAAATCGAGATGATACGAACAAATTGTCCTAACGCGACCACAACAAATCTTACACTCCGTTCGTCGATTGGCCCCGACGAACACATCAGCCGTCTTAAACAAACGTAACCCGATCACTCTTTTGATCTTCAAACGTCCAACACAAGGACGAAAGTGCGCTACAAAAAAAATCCGAAATTTTGGTCTAGCACTTCCAGTTGGCTTAAAAATTGTCTCTGGAAAGATGCCCGATTCGTACCATATAAGTCGTATAAGCCGAGAACCTATCGCGGACTTTAAATCGGTACTAATCAGGTAGAAATCGCAACAGGAAAACCGATAGCCGGCTAGTCACCGCACAAACCTTAAAACCGAGAGTAAACCTAGGTCTTGCCCTAAACCCATCGTATTGGTCTCAAACATCTCAAAGACATGATATCTAAATGATATGAGATTCCTAAAACATGTCTCTTCGTTCATATCTCAGCGTTCCCGAAAAATCGTAAATAATTTTTACGAAAACTCGCGTCTCGAACGAACTAACAGATTGAACGCAACAACGAAGATAAATATGAGACGACAACTCATATTCACTTCAAACCCACTCTAAACAAAGTAACCCAAACAGACATCCATTATATAAACCACATAGCGGTAGGGGTTCAAAGCCACCAACGGCCAATCCT
>NC_027754.1:28707034-28707735 GCF_000695525.1 Brassica oleracea var. oleracea
AAGTTAAAACTCCCGGACAAGGAGGCTCCGAATGCATCCGCGGGAAAGTTCACTTCCTCATCGTCACCGGCAAAATCAGTCGTAGTTTCTACGGCATCAGGGGAAACCGGAATGGGATCCTAGAATCTCTGAATCTTCCCATCGATCGGAGGAATGGTCGCCTCAGCGTGAGCATGATCCTTCATGCCACCCTTCATTAACTCCATCTCCCTCTCGAAAACGTAGTCATCTTCCTGCATCTTCCAAAGACTCCCGATGGAGCCGCGACACTCACGGAAGTCTCCCAGCGAGTTGAAAGTGCCCTTGAGATTCCCGTACTCAACCTGGAATTGAGAAGCGCGAGTCTTCATCACCTCGACGATTTCCCTCTTGCCCTTCCGTTCCGCCCTATGAACAGCCCTGTCATGATAACGGACGAGTTGAACATCTCGCGCCAACATCTCGTCTCGCATGCGAGCAAGATCCTTCTCCGCCTTCTCCGCTTTAAAGCCTCTCTATGGCTCCCCTCGATGGCCGATCCAAGCAAGTTCAAACCCGATAAAACCGATTGACACGTTATAAGCAAAAAAATAATAATAATAATAACGATCGTCAGAATTCTTAAATTTTATACCCCGTTAATGATACGAGATCCTTCCGCAACAACTTTCGGCCTCCATGACTCGCTCGTGGCCTGAGGAGCGTCAAAGCCCGATGGAAGA
>NC_027754.1:28707952-28710779 GCF_000695525.1 Brassica oleracea var. oleracea
GATGATCGTTCGACAACCTCCGAAACAGTGAGATACAACTCTCCTCAACGGACGCCGCGTCTACACGGACGAAGAAGAAAAACTTCCTCCACGAGTTGAAGTTTGAAGCGAACCCCTTTACCACTGACATGAAGTTCCAAGGAACTAGCCTGTACGTATCCGTGTCCCGGATGATCTGTAATCGAAAAAGCGCTTCGAAATGATCAACGGTGAAAGAGAGACCATGCTCGTAGCTCAAGACCAGGATCCCTATGAGATGCTGGATGCCAAGAGGATTCAGTTGGCTTATCGCCACCCCGAAACGACCCAACAGACGGACGATGATCTCGGGGATCGGGAACCACAAACGGCAACGCACTACGAATGCCTCTAACAAGTAAAGAAGCCCTCCGGTGGACTACTAGCGCACTCTCCTTGACGAGGAACCCTGAATTCCACCGCGTCCGAAATATGGTAGAAAGACCGCATGACCTCGAGGAATTCACTAGTACTCCTACTCGGCACACCTGCCTCCACCGGGTGATGGTTCATGACCGGGAACAATTTTTCTTTGGGAAGCGTGATCGAACCGTAACACGCCACCCACCATGCCTCGTTCTCAGCTGGGTCTACCGAATGAGGAACGAATTCCATCTTCGGCACTCGAAGCTCTTCAGAAACGTTCGCGGGCAAGGATCCTTTCTTCGAACTCCTCTTCTTACTCGGCATCTCGTGTTTTTCTTTTAAAATCAGGAAGGAAATGATACAGAAAAAAGAGAAAGAATTTTTCAAGAAAAACCTCTCTATGAGAATGAGTAAGTGTGAAGATTGTAAAGAAATTACCTCCCTTCTTATAGGCATGAGAAATTACTATTTCCTTTTGCAAGGAGATCAATTTTGATTTTGACAGTGAGTGCTTAGCTGCGTTCCATACCATCAAAGGAGTTTTAGTTAGCGCGCCTGTAGTACAACCGCCAGACTGGGATCTCCCTTTTAAAATCATGACTGATGCCAGCGATTGTTGGGGTCGAAAACGGTTACGACGAAGTTAACGTCCAAATCCCCGAAGAAGACAAATTCTTCGACAAATACTTTTTCGAAATAGGTTCTTCTTTACGAAAAGCTTTGCGGAAGAAACGCGAATCATCGGACAAGAGCTCGAGAAGGATCGTTATGCAGCGACCAAACACGTGCTCCGTTCGGTCGCTACGTAGCGACCGAGTTTGAGCCAAAGCTCACTCGCTACGTAGCGACCAAACGTCCATTCCGCTTGGTCGCTACGTAGCGACCGAGCTCTTCCGAAACGTCGATACGACATCAGTCCATGCATTCTCGTCTACCCTTTGATGCTATCTCCCGAATACTGTAGCGTACCCATCTCATGTACCTCGCCATTTCTAAGATTATCAATCAAACTTTACCGTAAAAACCGCGGAAAGTTCATTCTTTATCGAAAGAATCCGTAATAAATGCTTCGAGTCAAAAGATGGCCCAAAGGGAACTAAGACATGACTTGAGGCCCAACTTACGATTTATTAACCAACAGTCCGTAAACCGCATGTCGGTTTACGCTTGGTTCGCAAGGGAAGATAAATGTCAAGTTTCCGCGGATAAATACGAAATTTTGAAGATAATTACGAAGCTCGGAAAAAAAGAAATATCTCCATTTTTATGCTATGGCGGCTTAAAGGCAGAAGAGAAAAAGCGTAAACCGACCTTGGAGCCAGTATATGAGGGGTCCTAGGCGAGAGGCATGAGGAAGAACTTTCTTCAGAGCAAACTTAGCACTTAGAGCAATTAGGCAACTTTCCGTTTTTATTATTTCGAGCTGCGACTCTATTAGGTTTTGCCGTCTTAGGGTTGCTAGAACTAGGAATCTCGCCGATAGCTATCGAGCCCAGGCTTATACCTTGTTGTAAACGCTCATACGCAAATTCGGAATAAGACTTCTCTTTGCTCTCTTCTTACGATTTTTTTACTTCTTTGTTGTCGATATTGTGTTCTGATTTGCTTGGCGTGTGGTATTAGCAGATATCCGGGACCTCTGGGAAATTAGGGTTTTCCTAGTTTCCTTATTTAAACGGAAATTGATAGTGCAAATTTCTGTTCCCACAGATCTTTGGCGGGGTCTTTGACCGAGAGGTCGCGTGCGAGTGGGATATTGTCCTCCTTCTGTGGCATTTTTTGTAATTCGGACATGTAACAGGCTCGAGCTTGTTTCTGGCTTCCGAGTATGGTCTTTTCTCCGGTTGGAGACATAAACTTCACGCATTGGTGATAAACTGAGGGAACTGCCCTCATCTGGTGTAACCAGGGGCGTCCTACAATGGCATCAAAAGGCATGGGAAGATCGACTACAGTGAATTCTGTTTTTCGCTTCAGGTCACAGGCTTTCGTAGTTAATAATGCGACCCTGAGCGAAAGGATCGACCTTCCTTCGAAACTGGCGAGGGGGGTCGCTTCTCGTCTGATCTTTGGGGCCGGTTGTTCGAGTGACCGTAGCGTTTCTTGTGAAATGATGTTAACAGCACTTCCGGTATCGACGAAAATTTTCGAGAGGGCGACACCTCCTACTTCTAATGCGATCACTAAGGCGTCATCGTGGGGCATATCGAGCTTTACAGTTTCTAGCTCGTGGAAAGTCAAGATTTCCCCTTTCTGTGGTGTATCCTCGAATGCGGTGATAGTGGGACTGTTAATCGTTCCTCGCGAGGTATGGGAGCGTTTATCGAGATTATCGACCTCTCTTGACGTCATCGATTTGCCCGATCTGAGGAGTTCGAGATCGATAGATCCGATGCAATCAGGTCGGACTTGGTTGGAATCCATAGTCGCGCTTAGGAAACTT
>NC_027754.1:28710817-28725832 GCF_000695525.1 Brassica oleracea var. oleracea
TTTAGAACACAACGATGTTAAATAGTTTCCAGTAGGTGAAAATGGATTTTATTGATGAATAAGATCGAATACAATGAATTGAACTAGATCGAGTGATACAAACGAGATCGGTAAAGAAAGAATCTAAAAGTGGGAAGACAACAAGATCGATGTAAGTGTGTAGCTCTCTCTAGGGTTTTCAACGTGTCCTCTGTTTCCACTCCTCTTCCTTTATAGTCAGTCGACTTCGAGATCTCTGTGGTAGCTCCGCGATCTCAGCTCCTTGTTGCACGATCTCCGCGACCTCGGTGACTCCTTCTCGAGCTCGTATTCTTGCTACGGGCTCCGGCCCTTTAAGGCCCATGTCTTTGATCGCGGCCCATTATGGTATTGACCAAAATTGGGTCCAACAAGGTGGACACTAAAAAATCGCATGATTAACTGATTAATCAGGTTCTCCACATCTATAAGAATGATTATCACATCACATATGACTACATGTTAAGTTCCCAGTGACTGCTAAGTAGGCAGAAGGCATCTGCCATATTAGATGACACTTTTTTTGTGGAACATTGATTTTCTAAGCGAAGACTTGAAGCTTTGTGATACTAGGCTCTGATACTATTACTTCAGGTTCCTGACAAATAATATTCCTTGCAACCCAATATCCTGATTTAATCATATACATCCCACTTTTTGTATAGTTCCAACTATATTTGTCATCTCTATTGGATTGGCTTATGGCCAAACTCCGAATAAGTGGTATATCATCTTGAGCAACCAATTTTTTTTAGCATTTCTACGTTCCACACATTTGGCAATGGATTAACTCACTCACTGTCATACGTGGATGAACGACTCGTGCGGAAGGTCGAGATGGTCTAGTAGGGATCGTAGGGATCCAAGGATATTCTCATACTAGTATCTGAAATCATGGACGTACCTTTTGTCTGATTCCCAAGGTAAGTAAACCTCTAGCTGCCATAAAACTTGTCCAAACGTAAGAAAAAATCTCAGCTGCTGGTGCACGCAAAGGCAAGCATAATCGATGATATCGTCTACGTAAAACTCTCAAAGAAGAGAATCTACGAATTGTATCAATCTCCACAGTTGTTTTGCCAGTAACACTAGATTAAATTCATGAATTAATTGGTTACGAAGTTAACTTTAGAAGCTCTTTGGTATGGTATGGTTATGACATGAATATTTGAAAAATATGAGGATCAAAATATTCAAGAATATAAACAACATGCCTTTGTTATTTTTCGAACCAGAACACAATTTTTTCATCAACAAAACATGTTAAAAACGTACAACATAGATAATGGTAGAATTAAACAGAAACTTCAAAATAAGAATCCAACTTTTAGTAATAGTTCAGAATCTCAGTTTAAAAATGTGTTATCTCTAGGAACATTAGAAACCATATGGAACCTTTTTACCACATGGGTTTGAGATAAGATTCAACCAAGTGGGAACATTAATTAGCTAATGCCAAGGACAGACAGAGACATCAAGACCAATTAGGTATTAAGGACAAAAACTTCAGAAGTTAGAAAATATATATTAACTATGGAAATCTATGAAACACAAAGATTAAAGAACAAATTATCTTTATTGCTTTAGGAACATTTCAAAACTAAAATTCTCAATATTTCTCTCTTAAATCTTATGGAACATCTCTCCGTTAGACTTTTATGTACATGGTAAAATTTAAGAGGTTCATGGTACGGTACAGGTTATAACACATTACTTAAAAAAATAAGAGTATCCATTAATTAATAATAATAAACAACTCGGTTGTTAATTTTTGAGCCATTTTTTTATTTCATTGATTAAACTTGTAAAAAGTACAACAGTTGATACTTGGTAGCAACACATAAAAATTTCAAAACAAGAGACGAATTTTTGCAGCAATAGTTTAGAATCTCAGTTTAAAAATGTGCTATCTCGAGGCATATTGGAAACCAGATGGAACCCTCTTACTGTTAAAATTGACTTCACAATAGGTTTCAAACTTAAAACCAATCCGTACCTTAGTTGTAAGAAATGAATCTTTTGTCTATGACAGCCATTTAAAAAACAAACTACTAGGGCATCTTTTTGTTAGTTACTGTTTTTAATTAAGGCACTTTGATTAATTAATATTATTTTAATCTAAATAATAAAAATGATTACATACATAGAGTTAGATACGCTGGATATGGGATTAGACGAAGAGAAATTTAGAAGGCTGATTGTTATGCTCTTGTGGTTACGTGATAACATTTTAGTAGTTAAGTGACCAAATAAAAATTACTAACTTTGTATTGAACCAAAGGTTCATCTTAGTTTCATGAACGTGTTGCTAAAAAAGAAAAAGAAAAAGGTAATTTTAAAATTTTAAAATGTTATTAAAATGAATCTTTTGTTTGTTAGTTTTTAATTACCTTTGCTACATAAGATAGTATTTAATATATCATTTTTGAAAAACTGAGGCATTTTATTTTCAACCGCTTCGGTTAGTTATAGTGTTGGCACGGCTCTTAAAATCAATTGGCGATAAGTGGATTTGACCTAAATTTTTATATATCAATATTGGTCACTTTAAACTTCCGATGTGAGATCTCAACACAGCCCCTTGAGATGATAACTTTTATCGGTCTATCTTGAACCGGATTCCACTTTAGGACTGATAATAAACCTTCTTGGGCCACTATACTTGGGTCAACAAACAAGGCTCTGATACCATAATAGATTGATGAGAATATAGCACACAAAAGTGTTTAGGAAGAATATTATTAGACTCTCATCCAAATAATGTTACAAGATACATATGTTTTTACAGAGAATAAATCAATATAATTTTCTAAACTAATATGGTGTAACATATTAGATAAATGTTAATTTTTTTTACTATTCTTGGTCTTTCCAGATTCTTATAGATTTTTCCTTATTTTTGTATTTTCCATAATTCCGATATGATCGATCTCATCGATCTCCCAATACTTATCACACTGGGTTAATATTAAACTCAATGAAAATGGAAACATTAAGGTTGATCTTGCAAATCGTTAAGGATCGTAAGTGGTTGGTTACATGTAACATGCAATAAACATTAATTACTCCCTCTGTTCCAGTAGTTTTAGTTAAACACTAATATTAAAAAAATATTGTTTTTGTAAACAATATTATTTAATTAATAAACTCAACCTATTATAAAAAAGCTAGCATTATTTGATTGGTTACACAATATCCAATAAAGAGAAAATGTGCATTGAAATATGAAAACTACTTATATTGTGAAACAAACATTTTTTGCTAAAACTACTTACAATATAAAACGGAGGGAGTATATTATTGTCTCACTCAAATATTATAGAATATATACATGTCTTATAATTTAATCAAAACAGGTCTGAAGAAAAAAAGGTGCAATTGGAACTTTACATCAAGCTTATAAATTAATCTTGTTATGCTCTGCCACTTTCTCCAGATATAAAAATTTATAACATGTTAATACAAAACGGCTTGATTTTAGTTACTGAAAAAGAACTAACCAGAAAATAGATAAGTCGCCAGAAAGGTTTTATGTATTAGTAAATATGTGATTCATCCCATTTTATAAAATACACAAAATAACACAGATTTAAATGTAAAACACTATACATAAATATAGCAATCATGCCAAATTTTGTAAAGCAGTCAAACCAAACATAAAATCGATATTTATATCAGTTTTAATCTTTTTTTACGGGAATAGAACCCAACAGAATAGAAACTTATGATTTTATGTGATTCAAATATTGAATTTTCTTATTGAATATTAAGATTTAGATCACTCTGATATTATCATAATGAGTAATGTTTGAAATTGTAGAAAACTTTTTGTCTAAGCCAAAAGGTTTGTCTTATGTAATGTTTGTGTATCGATAATGTATATTTCATTTTATGCGTCACTGAAATAACTAAAAATGATTTTTTCGATAATATTTATCATTAAACTTGAACAAAACAATTAGTTTTTATTCTACCCCTGTTGGTCTAGTTACATTTGGATTCATTTTTCGGTTTACCAATAATTTTTCTTTGTCTATTTTGAGTTTTTTAATTTGTTAATGCGTGTAACTTATTTTTGATTATCTTGCATCTAGTTTGTGTCTGCATATTGGCTTTCTTTAGCCCTTAAGTTTCAAATATTGCAAGATTTCTTTTCAGAATTTGGTTTAATATAAAGAGACTATTTTAATAATTTGTCTATGTACTTTAGTTTGCTAATCATTCAATCTAATCATATCTACAAATTGTATGTATTAATGTTTTAAATTGATTACATGTAATGCAATAACCATTATATTATTGCCTCACCGAAACAGAAAGATAACGTTTGTATTATCAAATATATAAATTTCTTATAATTTAATCAAAACAGCAATAAAAAGAAAGAAAGTGTTACTGGAATTATACATCAAGCTTATAAATTAATCTTGGTAACATGTTAAAACAAATATGTTTGATTTTAGTTACAGAATGGGAACCAGCCAGAAAATAGCTACGTCGCCAAAACGTTATTAAATATTAGTAAATATGTGATTTGTCCCATTTTCTTATTTATATAAAATACATAAAATAACATGGATTTAAATATGTAAAACGCTATGCATAAAATATGGCACAGATGCATAATCTTGTGAAAAAGTCAAACCAAACAGAAAATTGATATTTACATCAATTTAAATTTTTGACGGGAATTGAACACCAAAGAATAGAAAATTATGATTTCAAGTTCAGATCATGAAAATTTTAATTGTATATTAATATTCATTAGTACCCTTTGATATTATCATATTTAGTAACGATTTGAAATTGTAGAATTTTTTTTGGCTAAGTAGTTAGGTTCTTCTTCCTAATTCTTATATTTGTGTTATTGAATTTTTATTATTTTAACTATATTTTAATTTTAAAATATCACTATATTTAATTGAAAACTTGTGTATCTATAATGTATATTCCATTTTTATGTGTTGCTGCAGTAACTAAACTGATATTTTTGAAAATATTTATCACTAAAAATTGAACAAAAATATAATTGCTATTCAATCCCACTTGTCTAGTTACTTTTGGATTCATTTTACAGTTTACCAACAATTGTTATGTGTCTGTTTTTAGTTTTCTTGTAATGCAACTAACTTATTTTGATTAACTTGCATCTAGTTTGTGTCCGCATATTGTTTCTCTTTATCCTTCGGTTGCATTTATTGCCAGATTTTCTTTTTAGCATTTGGAATAATAATGTACATCAAATATTTAAATAATTTATCAATGTGTTTTAGTTTGCTAATCATTCCATTTGTTACAATCTACAAATTATATGCCTTAATTTTTCGAATTAATTAATCGTTGATATTATTCAAAAATTATTTTCATTGTTTTTTACTCTTTATAACATTTTCTTCTTTAGCTAGGGATGGACATTCGGTTATTCATTTATGTTCGATACATGTTTTCAATTTCTTTTATTATTTAGCGATTTGATCTTTCTAGTAATTTTATCTAAATTTTGGAACTGGGACAAGTAATAATACCTTTTTTATTTAAACACTATACTTGTGTTGGTGATTTAATTATTTGCTGGTCAGGTCTCATCCAATCATTAAAATCATGCTCCTCTTAATATTAACTTTTCAAATGATTAATATGTGGCGACAGTGACAGAGTATACCATGATGGCATGCATGATTAAGTACGTGCTAATAAGAATATAATAAGTAAAATATTCAGTCGGTTGCATCCATGGTTGCATCCATTTCACGTTCGTTGTTAAGTTTAAAAGGTTCATGGTATGACACTCTAATAAAACGTAACACTGAAAATTAAGAGCATCCGTTAATTAAAAAGAATAAGCAACATTTGATTTTAATTTTTTGAATCAAACCTTATTATTTCATTGATTAAACATGTAAAAAAGTACAACAATGGATACTGGTAGAAACAAATAGAAATCTCAAAACTAGAAACGAACTTTTGAAGCAATGGTTTAGAGTCTCAGTTTAAAACTGCGCAACCTTAGGCACATTTGAAACCAGATGGAACCTTCTTACCACACTGGTTTAAGATAACACTTAGTGAAATTGGAACATTTAGTTTGAGGCCAAGGAGATCAGCTTTTAAGGCGGTGCAAAGACAAACCGCGGCTTCGAGATCAACTAGACCTTTGATAAGTCCGCAACATTTGGATCTTTGTGGTAGAGAAACCTTAACCAAATCCAACACATTGGCACAAACCTTGAATTTAAGAGCATTTTTACAAGTGGGTTTGCGGTAAGGGACTGGATTCGAGCTGACAAAGGTGAAGAAAATGATATTCAAAATGAGGAAGAGAGCAATCTTTGAATAAGCCATTGATAAATATATGAGTCGGGTTATAAGGGTTTTGTAATCTACGTTATAAGAAAAAGGGAAGTTTACTAAAACGAGTCAAATTACTTGAGTTATTACTAGAATAAATCTTAAAAGTTCAAAATTACTAAAATATTTTTATGGTCGAAAATGTCCTTTTTTACAGTTGTGAGCAGAAAAGTATATTACAAAATTGCCATTTAAATTTTGAAAAAAAAATCGTCGGTAGATTTATTTGACAAAAAAACAAATCTATTGTGATATAAATCTGTTAATTAAACCTGCTGTTAAATTTATATCTGCCGAGTATTTGGTAGCAGACCTTTAAGTTACAACAGATTTTTTAAAGATGGCTGATTTATCTGTCCGATTTAATGTCGTCAATAGATTTATCTGTTTTAGTCTATCGAATGAAGTGACAGATTTTTTAAAATTGGCAGTTTTATATCGTATCAGTTAGATTTTTTAGACCGATTTAAAATTACCTTCAACCGACTTTTTAAGAGTAATAGACATAAATTTTTATGAAAGATATGTTTATCCGATTTAAATTTTTGGTCGACTTTTATATTCATTTGGTAGCAGATTTTTAAAATTGCCATCTTTGACGGCAGACTTTTAAATCAAATTTTAATTACCAGATTAACACTTATTGTAGTAGACTTATCCACAAAATTTTAATTTCTGGTTAAATTCACTAAGATTTCGGTTTGGTATAACTTGGTTCAGTTTAGATTATTTTTGGTTTAAATGAATTTTTAATTTTGGTTGGAATCAATTTGTTTTCGGTTTAAATTAATTTAAACCTCCGGTTAAAACATTTTTAAAAGTTGGTGTAAGTTAAGAATCAGATTACACCACGTTTCCAATTAGGTTATACGTTCTCTGTCGTCTTCTTGTTCTTGCTACCTCTGATTCATAAATTTTAGGTCCACTTTCATGGGGATCTACAACAGTATCTTTTAATTCATATTGATAGGAGAATAATGGATCACATGATTCTCGTCTCTGGGAAGTGGAAATTTGAGAAAACTAAGTGGTTATTTGAAGTAGACAATGATCGAGGTAGCATAATAGTTGCTGTGAATGAGGACACTCGATTTGAGGACTTTTGAAAATCATATTTGAGGATTATGGAGTTGATTTTGCAGAAAACGACTTGGAACTGAGGTACCTTTTTCCGAAGCAGAATCTACACAATCAAAGCATCAATACACCACCTGTGAAAATAGGAAACGATAGGCAGTTTCATGCATTCTTGGGTGTTTGCAAAGTCGAGAACGTTCGGCTATGTGTGGAGTTTAAATTGAAAAAAAATTGCTGGAGAAGGAGCTGGTGAAGATCAGAAACAACCCATACATGGAGATGACTCGTTGTCTGAAGACGAAGAAGATACGGACGAAGAGGGTGATCGATTCGATTACTGCGATGATTCTGATGGAGAAACATCTGATGATGAAAACTTTACTACATACGGGCTTCAACCAAACCATGTAGAAGATGTTCATGGATCGTCTACAAAGCTGATTTATGCAAGAAAGACAGAAGAAAGAGACTCTCCAATGAGTATGTCCGATTTGCGCTCATTGAAATTTGACGTGGGGCAGAGTTACGATTCAAAAGATGCATTGGAGGCACGTCTGAAGATATGTTCAGTTGTCCACAAGTTTGATTTTGATGTCATTGCATCAACGCGGACACTGCTCTTTGTAAACTGTTGGCTAAAAGGATGTACATGGAAGCTAAGAGCTACGCCAGTAGGTAACTCTTTCAAGTTTACAGTCCGAGTATTTGTAGATGAACATACCTGCTCCATAACAGAACGCTCATCTCGTTCCCGACAAGCTACTCCCGAGATTCTTGGACTCTTGTACAAAGACTATATTGGTGGGGTTGATCCATCAATTTTGCCACGTCATGTTTCTAGTGCTATGAACATGAGCTTCGGAATCAAGGTTGAATAAACTTGTGCTTCAAATATAGTCTCTTCTCCAGCCTTTACTTCCTTTTAAATCGGTTACTGTTTATTGTTTATTGCAGATGGATTACTGGAAATCTCATCCTACACTTATAGTTGCTAGAGATCTCGTAATGGGTTCAGCAGAGAGTGGATATGAGGAATTACCTACTTACCTGCACATGATTAGAATGTCAAATCCAGGGACTTTAACTCGACTGGAAGTTGATACAAACAACAGATTTAAGTACTTATTCCTTGCATTCGGCGCTAGCATTGCTGGATTTCCATATATGAGGAAGGTTGTCGTGGTTGATGGAACATTTTTGCAAGGGAAATACAAAGGAACGCTTCTGATTGTAAACCTGACCGAGAAGAAATGTTCTTGCCGTAGATTTGATTTGGAGAAGCTACCATGTGCTCATGCTATAGCTGCTGCGGAAGCTAGAAAGATGTCGTGTATATCACTTTGTCATCATTACTATCGGAAGCAATACCTGTACAATGCGTACTACACAGCTGTTATGCCCAAAGATGACGTCCTTCCAATTCCAGAAGCGCTTGCCAAGAGGATATGTTTACCACCCGAGGTCCGCAAACCACCGGGGAGGCCAAAAAAATCAAGACATAAATCCATTTTGGAGAAAGTTGCAATTAAGAAGCGGCCACGGAAGGAACACACATGTCGAATTTGTAACCAGAGTGGTCATAATTCTACAACATGTCCTCTTAAGTGATAAGTTTTCGATTTAGTTTGAGACTTTTGTCATTATATTATGGTTGATTTAGTTTGTCTTTTTCCAGAATTTGTAGTGAGCTGAAAATGTGAAAGAGACGAGCCATAATTAAACAAAGTAACCATCAACGTTAAACATCCAAATTACACATCCGAGAACAAGAAAATACCATCCAAAAATAAGTAAAAACCTACAGTTATACATCCGAGAAAAAAAAAAACAGACTACAAGTTATACTTCCTAATCCTCCATAGCCACCTCATCATAAATCTCTGCAGCCATCTTCAATCGCATTGCTGGTATGATCTGATCACTTAAGCCTACAAAATTATACCCAGAGCTAAACATTCAATGTATTTCAGAGTGTACAGGCCGCAATCTCCTGGGTCTTCATTTTGGGGGATCTTCTTGTACCTATGGTAGGTGAACTGCTTGTCAGGATTTGTTCTCAACTTAGGATCGACCATCTTGTTAAGCAATGCAGGAAGCATTTTTGTAAACGGCATGCACTCCTATTGCATCTTCTTATCAGGCACCCAAGTTCGAATGCTATCATACACATGTATTACCTCCTTCTGCAGATCGATATGAAGAGCAACCCAGTGGTCGCCGTTGACATGGTGGCAGAGGAAGAGAGAGTCAACATCTTTAAGCCACTTCTTACCCGTGACAAATTCAGCTGGGTATTCTCCATTAAAAGCCATGCTAAAATGTTCTGGCAACTCATTTGTCTCATCATACTTTTTGTAGTCGTTAACCCATGAGTTCACAAACCATCGGTCATGGAATGCAATTCGAGGAGAATAATATGGAGACTGGGATTGGATGGAGCGTCTGTGAAACATATGCATTGCTGCAGCCATGTGCTGTGACATTACAAAGACCACAATCAGAATGGATTTATTCATAATGGACACTCAGCCAAACAAATCCCAAACATAAACTTACAGAGTCATGCAACCAGCCATAATTCTTTGTTGGCCAAGCTTCTCTTGGTAGCAACAAGGTCAAATAAAATCTTGCACTTCTATCTCCATAACCAGACTCAGCATCTTCCCTACAAAGAAGAAAAACAAAGAATAAGACCAGAGATCTCATAAGACAATTAAAAAAAGAACAAGGTAGGATGGAAGAGAGGAAACTTACAGATCAGACTTAATGAAGTCCAATACTTTCTTCAATTTCTCTGGAGCCACCTTAGCTAATGGGTCATAAGATTCCTTGGAGACCGTTTTACCAGATATGATACGTTTCATTGTTGAATTCCCTACGTATGAAAAAACTTGAGTCTTTGTCAGCTTGGTTTTTCTTTTGCGTGTAGGCTCCTCCAAAATTGAAGCTAGAGCTTCCAACGCCAGTCTACACTTTACACTTTTCTGCCATTTTAGATGATTTTCCCAATCCTCTGTAGAAATGGATTGGTCATTTAGCTGTGGGATAGAAAATGTTTTCTCTATCTTCACTTTTTTCCCTGGCATCGTCTTGTTAATCTTCTTCTCCTTTTTTACGACACGTTTTATTGGTAAACTATCAGCTGAACCTTTTTTTGTCTGAACCATCCAGGACTGTCAAGTATAAAAAATCAGTTAGTATTTTGTATAAAAAAAACAGTAGATGACAATATAAACATACCATCGTGTTGCTACAAGCGTCGTCGTCTTCATGTGCTTTGGAGTTGCCGGCATTGGATGTAACTTTTTCTTCATCCTTCCCTTTAAGAACATTTATGTCTTCCTCTAATATGGCCATCTTGTTCTTCATCTCAGTCTCAAATAAAGCCATTCTAGCTTCCACCTGAGCTTGTACAGAAGCTTCCAATGTCTTAGTAACCCTTTCAGCTACACTAACATCCATGGTTTCTACTCTTCCAGACAAGTTGTTAACAGCCTCAACCAACTTTTGTATGATGCTGTTGTTGATGGGCATATCAGTATGAGATTCTTCCTTCAAAACTCACAAACCAAAAAAGTTTAGATACTAACAAAACAAAAATGTTCAATAACATGTGATACATACCATTTCTGGTGCAGTTTCTTTCTCATTCCTTCATTTTGTGGAGGGGCTCGTATCCACTCTTTCGGGAACACTAGGTGCACTGACTTGAGTTTTTCTCTTCTGGCACTTGGTAAGTGGTACTACATCCCAAAATTTGTCATTTAGCTGATCATTGAGGATGTCAACTATCATGTTATCCAAATCATCAGGCGGTTTATCTTCGCCCCATTTCGGATATCTATCCTCCATTGCCTTTACAATCATATGCCTTACACGAATCTGCATTGTAAAGTAGAACACTAATTAAGTAAAAAAAATAAGAAAAATAATTGCAAAGAAAATAATCATACCTTCTGATATTTTTTCTTTTCCTGTGCACAGAAGTTTGGGAAGTTGATACGCTGACGAGAACCATGCCATGATAGAAGCGGAACCTCAGCTTCCTCTATTTGATGCCCATATATCTCTCCTAAACCTGGCACAGACTCGTATATTCAAATAAGCAATGCATGAACACAGCCATGTAGTGTGTAACTCTTCTTTTCTTCGTATGTCACCACTTTAATAGAATCCACAAGGCTGGTTAATGCTAAACGACCCCATGGATGGCGCTGGAAAGCTGCTGGATCCATCACCCTTTTCGCCAAATGCAGAGGTATTCTACTATTGCTTGAAATGCCAAATATGCCAATGGATAGTAGACACAACAAGCCAACCATTACACGCTTCTCTCTAGGCCAATTTCTGATGATCGGAAAAAGGGCTTGAAGTTCATTCAACTTGGGTCCTTCAGAAATTGGAACTTTCATCTCCACCCAAAAGTCTTCATGAGCCACATCCCTTTGTTCTTGCGTGTCAAAGGGATCACAATTTAACCTTGTAATATCTTCAAACTCATACGGAGAGAACCTCAATGGCTGGTCTTCTATCAAAGACCAAACTTCATGACTGCACTGAATCGCCAATTGATTCACCAGAAAATAATGAACATGTTTTGCAGACCAAGTGTACTCCAACTCCTTCAGCTTGATAATCATGCCTACAGCTGATTCTCTTAACTCAAGCCAAACGTCTTCACCGACAGACTCTTTCATTACTTGAAGGTTGGACAGAAAACAACTGTGGTTCATGCTCCGAGATTGAATAGGCATTTTACCAATCTCGTAAAGCCGCGGAGGATACTTCTTGGTACCCGAAGATGAGGCCATTCCTTAAAAAAAAAAAGAGCAAACTTAATAAATATCATTCATCCAGATTATACACAGAGAAATTAGAAATTAGAAAAGACAAATCGATTTTCAATCTGATAATTAGGGTTTTGAAAAGAAAAAAAAAACAGAACCAATTTTCAATTTGTCAGAAATAAAATTGGAAATTAGGATTATTGAAATTTAACATGGAATCAAAGAAAATATGTTAAGAAATGAATATATTTAGCACTTACAGTTTCAATTTTCTTTGATTTTGAGGCGGATGTGACGAAGCCAAATTGGAGTTAGGGTTTGGAGTTAGGGTTCATCGTGTGCAGGGACGACGCCGGCTTAGAGAGGAGGTAACGAAACGCAAGGCGACTGCAACTGAGATGAGGTTGTCGGAGATGGAGGTTCAATGTGGAGAAAAGGTGAACTGAGATTACGAAGGAGAAGAAGTGTCGACAAAGGGGTTTTGGTTTTTTTGGAAAATATTAGTCAATTAATTATTAAATTAATTCAATGGCAGTTTCGTTAATACTTAAAGGAATGCTGGTTTTTTTGTATTTTGGTTACCCATGTGATCTAGTACAGTAATTAAGAAAGTTTATGCATTAGTATAGTCATTATATGTATCATTTGAATTATTATAGGTAATATCCCTATAAAAAAATTAAACACTTTCTTTTACAAAGTTTGTGATGTTTTGTGTGAAGAATATGGAGAAAATGCTAGGGTTTTAATAGGCAAATTTGGTTGAAATTGGATAATTTATTTTTATCTTTTAACCCTAATTTTTTTAATAGTCTTGAAGACTTCACTTGAAGTCGGCTAGTGCATAATTCCTTGGCACGCTTTCTTATAAAGTATCTTAACCATAAACTCTAAAGTTAAATAATTGAACTAGGTAGCAATACATACACCTTTCATTAAACATAAAACTACTTTTAAAATGGGGAGAATTTCAAGTTTACCCCATTTTTTGTACCACAATTCATGTTTACCTTTGTTAAAAGAATATTTTCACAAATATTTTCTTTATTAAAGAGGTAAGCTACTTTTTACTTTTTACTTTATAGATATATAAATAATAAATAATAATAAAAAAATTTTATATAATTTTGAAATATATGTTTTAAATTTGAATTTTTGTAAAAAAAATTGAATTATTATTTTTGAAATGTTTTTTAAAAAAATTCGAAAGTGCTTTTTAAAACTATTTTTACAATTTTTATTTTAAATTTTTAATATTTTTTCTATTTTTTTTTAATTGTGAATTGTATTATGTTAAAGTTGTGATTTGTATATTATTTTATTCTTCAATTTGAGTTTTTGTATGTAAGTGTATTTTATTACATTGGTTTCAAAAATCTTATGGGTATAGATGATATTCTCAAAGTTGAGTATTATGAGTAAAAACAAAGAAAATTTACATCCCAATAACAATAGATTTTAATAGAATCTTAAAATCAATGGAAACTAAACTTTTCCAATAACAAAGGATTTTGAGTGGAATTTAAAAATCATCACCCCAATAACAATGAATTCTATTTAGATTTTAAAAATTCACAAACCAATAACAACGGAATCTCAAAATTTAATAATTCCTCTAGAATTCTTTGCCCAATAACCCCCTAAAACCAAAACTATTACTAAATCAGAATTTATTATGATCTGATTGATTTTGCAAACTGTCAAGGATCGTAAGTGGTTGGTTACATTATTGCCTCACTCAAACAGAAAGATATCGTTTGTATTATCAAATATATACATGTCTTATAATTTAGTCAAAACAGCAATAAAAAAGAAAGAAAGTGTTACTAGAATTATCACTACAAGAAAACGTGCCCATAACAACGAAAATTTACGACAAAAATATTTCGTCGTAAATTTACATGGTGTTTACAACGAAGTTACGAGGAATCCAACTTTCATCGTAAACGTCATGTAAATTTACGACGAACAGTTTTCGTCGTAAAATCCATGTAAGTTTACGACGAATGTACGTGAATGAGAAATACGTCGTAATCATTACATCGACATTACAACGAAACATGTTACCGTTATATTTAGGTGAAAACGTGTATTCAATGCGCTTTAACTTACCTAATTTCGTCGTAAAGTCGTTGTAAATATTATGTTAAAACCATGTAAAATCCATGTAAAATATTCCTTGTAAAATCGTTGTTATATTTCAACTACCCAACTCGAAAATTTCTCTATATATATGTCATTTCTCACAACTCTCTTCCTCACAACACACAAACGGCAAAAAAAATCAGAAAAAAAAAATTTCAAAAAAAATTTAAGAAAAAAATGGCCGGTGGCGGTAGTATTTACGAGTTACGGAGTTGGATGTATTTGCACAAAGATTCCGACGGGAGGGTGACGAACGCATTTCTGAGCGGGCTAGAGACATTCATGCACCAGGCGGGCTGTACACCGATCACACAGGAAAGCGGTAAGATGTTCTGCCCCTGTCGAAAATGCAAGAATTCAAAATTTGCACGTAGTGAAACTGTATGGAAGCATTTAGTAAACAGAGGATTTACACCACAGTACTACATTTGGTATCAACATGGAGAGGGTTATGGGGGAAATAAAGCTAGTAGTAGTAATAATAATTTTGAGGATGATCATCATAGTGAAGAACCGAATCATTTGCATAATGAATATAATTATCATCAAGATCAGGAGCAAATGGTAGATCATGATAGGGTTCAAGATATGGTTAGTGATGCATTTTTAGAAACAACTACAACAATAGCTGATGGAACTG
>NC_027754.1:28729728-28733581 GCF_000695525.1 Brassica oleracea var. oleracea
ATGTAAACTCCTCGTAAACATTACATGGAGTTTACATCGAATGTTTACGAGTGATTAACATCGAAACATTTACGAGGGTTTTACATCGAAATGTTTACGAGTGATTTACAACGAATGTATTTACGTGTGCTTTACATCGTTTTAATTACGTGGGCTTTACGACGAAAGCTTACGTGTCGTTTACGATGAATCCTTTCCATGCGCTTTACGAGGAATATATTTCGTCGTAAACGTAACGAGTCGTTTACGACGAAACCTCCGTTACGACGGATGTTTAACAACGAAACGTCTTTCGACGTTAATTCGTCGTAACACACCGTTTACGACGAATTTACAACGAATACTGCCCTAGTAAAAAGTATGTTTTGTAGTGTATGCATCAATGCTATAAGTTAATCTTGGTATGGTTTGCCACTTTCTCCAGGTATTAAAAATTAATTACATGTTAAAAACAAATATTTTTGATTTTAGTTACTGAATGAGAACCAACCAGAAAACAGCTATGTCGCCAATTTTTTTTTAATATTAGTAAATATGTGATTCATCCCATTTTTTTTATTTATATAAAACACATAAAATAGCATAGATTTAAATATTTAAAAAGATATGCAAAAAATATAGCAAACATGCCAATTTTTTTTATGCAGTCAAATTATACAGAAAACATATATTTATATCAGTTTCAGTTTTTTGACAAGAAGAGAACACAAATTAATAGAAACTTATGATTTTAGGTGATTTAAATAATGAAAATTTTAATTCTATATTAAGATTCAGTACGCTTTGATATTATCAAATTTAGTAATACCTTGAAATTTTAGAAATGTTTTTGGCCAAGTTGTTAGGTTCTTCGTCCTATTTCTTATATTAGTGTTATCGAATTGTTATTATTTTAACTATACTTTATTTTAAAAATATCACATTATTTTATTTTAAATTTTGTGTATCTATAATTTATATTCCATTTTATATGCTTCTCCAGTAACTAAAATGATATTTTTGAAAATATGTATCATTCAAACTTGAACGAAAAAATTAACTGTTATTCGATCCCGTTGGTCAAGTTTTTTTGGATTCATTTTACATTTTACCAACAATTGTTCTGTGTCAGTTTTTAAGTTTCTTGTGAATGCGGGTAACTTATTTTGATTAACTTGCATCTAGTTTGTGTCTGCATATTGTTTCTCTTTATGGCCCTTAAGTTGCACATATTCCCAGATTTTCTTTTTAGAATTTGTTTTAATGTACATCAAATATTTAAATAATTTCTCAATGTGTTTGGGTTTGCTAATCATTCTATTTATTCCTAACTAAAAATTGTATGCTTTAATTTTTCAAATTACTTAATCGTCGAGATTATTCTCAAATTATTTTCATTTGTAATAACGTTTTATTCAAATCATTAAAATTTAATTTTATATTAAGATTTAGTACCCTTTGATATTATCATATTTTGTAATGATTTGAAATTGTAGAAGTGTTTTTGGCCAAGTAGTTAGGTTCTTCCTCCTATTTCTTATATTAGTGTTATTGAATTGTTATTATTTTAACTATATTTTATTTTAAAATATCACTTTATTTTATTGAAAATTTGTGTATCTATTATTTATATTCCATTTTATGTGCTTATGCAGTAACTAAACTGATATTTTTGAAACTATGTATCATTAAAGCTTGAAAAAATAAAATAATTGTTATTCAATCCCGTTGATAAAGTTGCTTTTGGATTCATTTTACAGTTTACCAACAATTGTTCTGTGTTAGATTTAAGTGTTCTAGTGAATGCGACTAACTTATTTTAATTAACTTGCATCTAGTTTGTGTCTGCATATTGTTTCTCTTTAGAGCCCTTAAGTTGCAAATATACCCAGATTTTGCTTTTTAAAATTGGTTTAATGTGCATAAAATATTTAAAAAATTTATCTATGTATTTTATTTTTCTAATCATTCCATTTATTCCTATCTAAAAATTGTATGCTTTAATTTTCTGAATTACTTAATCATCGATATTATTCTAAAAATAGTTTTAATGACTTTTACACGTAATAACGTTTTCTTCTTTAGCTAGGGATGGATGTTCGGTTATTCATTTCTGCTTAATACATGTTTTTTTATTTCATTTATTATTTAAGGCATTAGTCTTTCTAGTAATTTTATTTAAATTTTTGAAATATGACATTTAATAATATTTTTTTGCTTTAAACATTGGGAAATTGCCAAAAATAGCATTTTCAAAATACCACTTTTCATTGTTTTATTTTTTAGTTTTTTTTATTTATTTAAATATTTATTTATTATATATATAATGAACAAGGACATAAGAGTTTTTTGTCACTTAATAAAGAAGGTATTTTTGAAAATATCCCTTTAGTGGTGGTAAAAATAAAAAATAGTAGCATGAAAGTGGTAAACATGTAATTTCCCTTTAAACATTGTACTTGAGTTCGTGATTTAATTACTTGCTGGTTGGGTCTCATTAAATCATTAAAATCCTGCAGCTCTGAATATTAACTTTTCAAATGGTTAATATGTGGTGACAGTGACAGAGTATACCATGATGGCATGCATTATGTGTGCTAATAAGAATCTAGTAAGTAAAATATTCAATAGGTTGCATCTATTTCATGTTCGTTGTTAAGTTTAAAAGGTTCATGGAACAATACTGTAATAACACGTAACATTGAAAATTAAGAGCATCTGTTAATTAAAAAGAATACGCAACGTTTGATTAAATTTTTTTTTTTGAACCAAAACTTTTTAGTTCATTGACTAAACTTGTAAAAATTACAACAATGGATACTGGTAGAAACAAATAGAAATCTCAAAACAAGAAACGAACTTTTGAAGCAATGGTTTAGCGTCTCGGTTTAAAACTGTGCAACCTCTAGGAACATTTGAAACCAGATGGAACCTTCTTACCACACTGGTTTAAGATAACACTCAATGAAATGGGAACATTTAGTTTGAGGCCAAGGAGATCAGCTTTTAAGGCGGTGCAAAGACAAACCGCAGCTTCGAGATCAACTAGACCTTTGATAAGTCCGCAACATTTGGATCTTTGTGGTAGAGAAACCTTACCAAATCCAACACATTGGCACACACCTTGGATTTAAGAGCATTTTTACAAGTGGGTTTGCGGTAAGGGACTGGATTCGAGCTGACCAAGGTGAAGAAAATGACATTCAAAATGAGGAGGAGAGCAATCTTAGAAAAAGCCATGGATGAATATATGAGTGGGGTTATTACGGTTTTGTAATATGTAAGTTATAAGAAAACACTAAACACTCTCTCTTTACAAAGCTTGTGACGTTTTGTTTGAAGAATATGGAGAACGTGATAGGGTTTTAATAGGCGAATTTGGTTGAGACTGGCTAATTTATTTTTTACTACAAAGAGGGAAGAAAACGACAGAATCATTATTTCGATAAAACTATTACCAAATTAGAATTTGTTATGATCTGATTGATTTTGCAAACTGTCAAGGATTGTAAGTGGTTGGTTACATGTAACATGCAATAACCATTATATTATTGCCTCACTCAAAACAGAAGATATCGTTTGTATTATCAAATATATACATGTCTTATAATTTAATCAAAACAGCAATAAAACAGAAAGAAAGTGTTACTGGAATTATACATCAAGCTTATACATTAATCTTGGTATTGATCTGCCACTTTCTCAAGATATTAAAAATTTATTACATGTTAATACAAATATTTTTGATTTTAGTTACTGAACGTGAACCAACCAGAAAATAGCTATGTCGTCAAAATGTTATTCAATATTAGTAAATATGTGTGTTATCTTTATATTTATATAAAAATACATAAAATAACACAGATTTAAATAT
>NC_027754.1:28733681-28735329 GCF_000695525.1 Brassica oleracea var. oleracea
ACGGCCTTGCCCTTTAACTTCTTCGGTGTAAGCTTGCCGGAGACAACATCGGCGCACGAACCACCGGCATTTCCGGTACGTTTGATCGTCTTGGCGGAGGTGACAACGGCCTTACCGTTTTTCTTCTTGGACTTTGGATCGCCGGAGACAACTGGAACGGGAGAGATTATGGTGTGGCCAGCTCGTTTGATTGGCTCTGCGGAGGAGTCAACATCTTTGCCGTTTGGTTTCTTCACGGTGAAATCGCCGGAGATAGGATCGGCGGAGGAGACAACGGCCTTGCCGTTTAGTTTCTTGGATTTTGGATCACCGGAAACAGAAACAGGGGAGACTCCGGTGAAGCCGGCTCGTACGATTGGCTCGACAGAGGAGGCAACGGCCTTGCCGCTTGGTTTCCTCGAGGTAAGATCGCCGGTGTTTGGTTCGGCGGAGGAGACGACGACCTTGCCATTTGATTTCTTCGCGGTGAGATCGCCGGAAACATTTTTTTGCATGTTGGAATTCATGGTTTGAGAGAGATTTGTGTGTAATAGATCTGGGGAAAAATCGAAAGCTAAATAGAAAATCAGAGGGGGAAAGGCGAAAGGAATCCATTAATGAGTTATCCACCGGATTCATTGCACACTCATGAATACGGTCTCGATTGATAGATCCGTTCGAGAAGGAGAAAAGGCAAAGAGATGAGTCGTGGAAGAGATCGATCGACTGACCGTTTTAAAATGCTAAGCGAAGAGATGAGATGAGTTGAGATAGAGCCAGGGTCACACATCGTATGGGCTTGGATACACATGATGTTGGGCTTACAGATTAAGTTTGGAAGACCCAAGACCAACCCAAGCTTGGCTGATGTCGATAAAAAAACGCATCCCATTGGCTGATTTAATTGCCGACGTGGACACCCTCAACGATGAGGATATCTTCCTTTTATTTATTGTCTGATGCTCCTCTGATTATTAAATTTTCAAATGGTTAATATGTGGCGACAGTGACAGAGTAAACCATGATGGCATGCAAGATTAAGTACGTGCTAATAAGAATCTAATAAATGAAATATTCAATCCGTTGCATCTATTTCATGTTTGTTGTTAAGTTTAAAAGGTTCATGGAACAGTACTGTAATAACATGTAACGCTTAAGAGAATCCGTTAATTAAAAAGAATAAGCAACGTTTGATTTTATTTTTTTTTGAACCAAAACTTCTTATTTCATTGATTAGACTTGTAAAAATTACAACTATGGATACTGGTAGAAACAAATAGAAATCTCAAAACAAGAAACGAACTTTTGAAGCAATGGTTTAGCGTCTCGGTTTAAAACTGTGCAACCTCTAGGCACATTTGAAACCAGATGGAACCTTCTTACCACACTGGTTTAAAATAACACTCAATGAAATGGGAACATCTAGTTTGAGGCCAAGGAGATCAGCTTTTAAGGCGGTGCAAAGACAAACCGCAGCTTCGAGATCAACTAGACCTTTGATAAGTCCGCAACATTTGGATCTTTGTGGTAGAGAAACCTTAACCAAATCCAACACATTGGCACACACCTTGAATTTAAGAGCATTTTTACAAGTGGGTTTGCGGTAAGGGACTGGATTCGAGCTAACCAAGGTGAAGAAAAAGACATTCAAAATGAGGAGGAGAGCAAT
>NC_027754.1:28735372-28736920 GCF_000695525.1 Brassica oleracea var. oleracea
AAATTAGAATTTGTTATGATCTGATTGATTTTGCAAACTGTCAAGGATTGTAAGTGGTTGGTTACATGTAACATGCAATAACCATAATATTATTGCCTCACTCAAAACAGAAGATATCGTTTGTATTATCAAATATATACATGTCTTATAATTTAATCAAAACAGCAATAAAACAGAAAGAAAGTGTTACTGGAATTATACATCAAGCTTATACATTAATCTTGGTATGGTCTGCCACTTTCTCCAGATATTAAAAATTTATTACATGTTAATTCAAATATTTTTGATTTTAGTTACTGAACGTGAACCAACCAAAAAATAGCTATGTCGCCAAAATGTTAATCAATATTAGTAAATAAGTGTTTTGTCTTTATATTTATATAAAAATACATAAAATAAAACAGATTTAAATATTTAAAACGATATGCATACAATATAGCAAAGATGCCAAATATTGTGAAGCCGTCAAACCAAACAGAAAACTGATATTTACATCAGTTTCAATTTTTTGACGAGAATAGAACACAAAATATAAGAAACTTATGATTTTAGGTAATTCAAATCATGAAAATTTAAATTTTATATTAAGATTAGTACCCTAGTAATGATTTGAAATTGTAGAAAAGTTTTTGGCCAAGTAGTTAGGTTCTTCTTCCTATTTCTTAAATTAGTTATTGAATTGTTATTATTTTAAATATTTATATTTTTAAATATCACTTTATTTTAGTGTAAATTTTTTGTGTCTATAATTTATATTCAATTTTATATTTTTAATATCAATTTTTACTGTGAATTTTTTGTGTCTATAATTTATATTCCATTTTATGTGCTTCTCCAGTAACTATACTGATATTTTTGAAACTATGTAACTGATATTTTTGAAACTATGTAGAATTAAAACATGAAAAAATAAAATAATTATTATTCAATCCCGTTGATCAAGTTACTTTTGGATTCACTTTACAGTTTACCAACAATTGTTTTGCGTCAGTTTTAAGTTTTTTGTGAATGCGGTAAACTTATTTTTATTAACTTGCATGTAGTTTGTGTCTGCATATTTATTTTCTTTAGTCCTTAAGTTGCAAATATGCCCAGATTTTCTTTTTAAAATTTGGTTTAATGTACATCAAATTTTTAAATAATTTATCAATTTGTTATAGTTTGCTAATCATTCCATTTATTCCTATCTACAAATTGTATGCTTTAATTTTCTGAATTACTTAATCGTCGAGGTTAGTCTAAAATTATTTTTGTTCATTTTTACTCGTAATAACTTTTTCTTCTTTAGCTAGGTATGGACATTCGTTTATTCATTTATGTTCAGTTCATGTTTTTTTATTTCTTTGATATTTAGGGCATCAGTCTTTCTAGTAATTTTATCTAAATTTTGGAAATGGGACAACTAATAATACCTTTTTCCTTTAAAAATTGTACTTGTGTTGGTGATTTAATTATTTGCTGGTTGGGTCTCATTAAATCATTAAAATCATGCTCCTCTGATTATTAAATTTTCAAATGGTTAATATGTGGCGACAGTGACAGAGTAAA
>NC_027754.1:28736980-28750511 GCF_000695525.1 Brassica oleracea var. oleracea
TGTGATGTTTTGTGTGAAGAATATGGAGAAAGTGCTAGGGTTTTAATAGGCGAATTTGGTTGAGACTGGCTAATTTATTTTTCACTACAAAGAGGGAAGAAAACGACAGATTCATTATTTTGATAAAACTATTACTAAATTAGAATTTGTTAAGATCTGATTGATTTTGCAAACTGTCAAGGATTGTAATTGGTTGACGTGCAATAACCATTATATTATTGCCTCACTCAAAACAGAAGATATTGTTTGTATTATCAAATAATACATGTCTTATAATTTAATCAAAACAGCAATAAAACAGAAAGAAAGTGTTACTGGAATTATACATCAAGCTTATACATTAATCTTGGTATGGTCTGCCACTTTCTCCAGATATTAAAAATTTATTACATGTTAATACAAATATTTTTGATTTTAGTTAATGAAAGTGAACCAACCAGAAAATAACTATTTCGCCAAAATGTTATTCAATATTAGTAAATATGTGTTTTGTCTTTTATTTTATATAAAAATACATAAAATAACACAAATTTAAATATTTAAAACGATATGCATACAATATAGCAAAGATGTCAAATATTGTGAAGCAGTCAAACCAAACAGAAAACTGATATTTACATCAGTTTCAATTTTTTGACGAGAATAGAGCACAAAATAATAGAAACTTATGATTTTAGGTTATTCATATCATGAAAATTTTAATTTTGTATTAAGATTAGTAACCTTTGAGATTATCATAAATAGTAATGATTTGAAATTGTAGAAAATTTTTGGCCAAGTAGTTAGGTTCTTCTTCCTATTTCTTATATTAGTTATTGAATTGTTATTATTTTAACTATTTATATTTTTAAATATCACTTTATTTTACTGTAAACTTTTTGTGTCTATAATTTATATTCCATTTTATGTGCTTCTGCAGTAACTAAACTGATATTTTTGAAACTATGTAACTGATGTTTTTGAAACTATGTAGAATTAAAACTTGAAAAAATAAAATAATTATTATTCAATCCCGTTGGTCAAGTTACTTTTGGATTCATTTTACAATTTACAAACAATTATTTTGCGTCAGTTTTAAGTTTTTTGTGAATGCGACAAACTTATTTTAATTAACTTGCATCTAGTTTGTGTCTGCATATTTTTTCTCTTTAGTCCTTAAGTAGCAAATATACCCAGATTTTCTTTTTAAAATTTGGTTTAATGTACATCAAATATTTAAATAATTTGTCAATTTGTTATAGTTTGCTAATCATTCCGTTTATTCCTATCTACAAATTGTATGCTTTAATTTTCTGAATTACTTAATCGTCGAGGTTAGTCTAAAATTATTTTTGTTCATTTTTACTCGTAATAACTTTTTCTTCTTTAGCTAGGTATGGACATTCTTTTATTCATTTATGTTCAGTTCATGTTTTTTTATTTCTTTGATATTTAGGGCATCAGTCTTTCCAGTAATTTTATCTAAATTTTGGAAATGGGACAACTAATAATACCTTTTTCCTTTAAATTTTTTACTTGTGTTGGTGATTTAATTATTTTCTGGTTGGGTCTCATTGAATCATTAAAATCACTAGAACCTTTCTCCGCGCTATGCGCGGATAATATATTTAAATTTGTTACATTATCATTGTTAACTTAAATTAACTAATTTTAAAATTTGTTTTTAATTTTTCTTTTATTTTGAAGTAAGTATTTATATTATGGTAACACGATTAACTAATAAAATATGAAGAACCAAGTCCGAGATTTTAGAAGATCGGAATCTCTTATTTTAAAAGATCGGAATCTCATCTCGAATAAATTCACGAAAATAAACAGTACTCCAATAACCTACTTAAAATATAAAACCTTCTTTTCAAAATAAGCGTACGTAATCTTATTTGTAATAGTTGAAAACTGATAATTGAAACTATATGTTTTAAGTTTTCAAATTTAAAATAAAAATAGTTTCAATTTGTAAAATATAATGAAACAAATTCAAAATAATTCGAAAAATATTCATGAAGTAGCTATTTACAAAAGTTTGATCAAATTTTGTATATCAGTGTATATATATTTTTTTATCCAAGTAACTTTTTAAATTCACAAACTCTACACAATTGTAACCCTCATCTTTATAGTAGACTTTTTATTCACTCTAATCATGCTTTCTTGTTCACTAACACGAGACATCACCTATGTCTTTTAATTTATTCTCTATATATTTAAATTGCTTAGCAAAGATTGAAAGACAGAAGTTGAGTTTTAGATTTTATATAGAAGTAGAGATCTAAAGAAAAACAATGATAAAATAGTTTAAAATGTAAATAAATCTAGGTATCAAATCCTGTGAGAAAGAGAATAACAATCCGAATGATGCATCATTTGACCACCCTCCTAACCAGCTGCCTCCGCCACTGATTTCAGCCATGTTATGCTCCGGTTACGACAGTTCACTTATCTCAGTTATTACTACGCGCGGATTTTTTTATCATAAATGTTTAGAATGATGTTGCATGATCTCTTATTCGCCTTTTGAAAAGCTTTATGTAATCAATCGATTTGTTGAAGTGGAAATTTGTTGCTGGTGATGAACGGAGTAGTAGTTTGCCTGGAAAATACTGGATATTATTGTTATGTTGATAAAAAAAATTTAGTTATGTATTATTTTTGATGTGTTTAGTAAAATTATTTACCTCGCAAAAGTTTAGGAATTATGCTTGTGATGATGACAACTTTAAATTTCCTATTCTTCTTGCTTTGTAGGATGCTAAAAGCTGCTGCTTGCTTGTCGCACAGTATGAGTTTAACAATTGTCGACCTGAGATAGAGATGTATGTATGAAGATAATTATTATTTCGTTTTTAATTATTTTGTTAGACTGACCTGTTCAGCTGTAGACCAATCGTGGCATCAATATTGAGTTCTGGGTGGTCCGGTTTTATTTTTTGTATTATGACTATCTGCCCGACGACATCTGCACATTGATTTTAGAATAAACATCCATGTTTGTTTAATTAATACTGGAATGAATTACTTACCTGGTAAGTATGTGGGTATAGTGGCTAAGCGCAATAGATTTATGTAATTCTGAGGAGATAAATTGTGAACTAGAAATATCGGACCGATGTCTGTAACGTTCAATATTATTGTCCTTTGGTCGATCTGAATGTAATACGGCAGTTGGGTGAGTTTCCGAAGTCATGAATTATGTATGACAGAAAATCCTGAAAACTCATATATATATCCTTCAGTTAAGTTTTTTGAATCATTCGGCTGAATGTTTCCGGTGAGACGGCCTTCTAATAGTTGTCCCTGAATGTGAACAAATTTTGTTGTGCCGAACCAATTAAGTAAATAGTGAGTAGTTTAAATCAAATATGGTGGATTGGAAAATACATATATATATGTATATGTTAAAGTCAATAAAAGGCTTACGTGGTGGTCGTAGCACAGGAAGCCGATGCAAATTTGAGAATTATCTGTTTGGTGTTTTCTGATGTCCCAAACATTTCTTATACATACTGTGATAGGACGCACTAAAATCTCTTCCTAAAGTTGGTGGATTCTTTGAGGAATGTGTTGCATGTAAGATGTGACTGTAAAACTTGCGATTTTAATTAAGGCTGAACTTCAAAGCTCTGATTGTAATAAATGATTACATTCAAACAAATTTTATTTACTACCAAAACCAATACATGGATTTTATTTTATCTGAATGATATGGCACTTCCAATTGGGTTTTTTCCATTGTCTTGACTAATTAGGTATTTTAATAATATGAATAATGCTTAAAGCAGCGGGTAATAAATAATTTAAAACAATATCATTAATCTATATGGTTGGAACTAATATTAGATTTTAAGTAAATAAAAATATGACCATTGAGGAATAGGCTGTGCTATTAGCATTTGAAAATATCTATAACAGTTTAGCATTATTATTATTTATACAATGGTGTAGTTATACATATCACCACCTATTTCAGCCATTAGATCTGCGATTAGATATTTTGGTGTTATAGGATAAAGTTTGATTATGATGCGTTTTGTTTGATAAATACTTATTATTATAAAAAAAAATTATGTTTTTCTGAAACAATATGAACGGTGTGATTGGTTTCAATTTGTAACATACATGGTCTGTGGAATCGATGTGCCAGAAATCACTATTGCATAATTCACAAAAAAAAAACAATTTTAACAGATATAATCTATGGTATATAGGGTATTCATTCGCAAGTATCACAGAAAAGAATCATGAATTAACGTAAAAATGGTGTCCAAATTTTATAACCATTGACTTGAACCATGTAATAATTTCCTCCATATTTTTAATATTTGAGAATTGGCTAAGTGAAGGTTTACGCAGCAAATGCTCTCTTTAATTAGATGAAGATTAGAGTATATAGTGCCTGGCACTAACAAATGGGTAAGTTTGGGTGTAGGAAATTATAGATTAGCATTAACAGTTTATCAATGATTTTTTGAACAGTTTAGCTGCATATAGTATAAGATCGTTTTCAAAGTTATTCAATGAAGATGATGATCTTGTGTTTGTTTTGTATTGTTAGCTCAATGAATCAAGTGTAAATTATGGTCGTTATCAACTATATACATTTTAATGTGTATATTATCATTGTAGTTACAAGGAAAGTGCATACGTAATTGGCGACTCATGTATTGGTTATGCTTCCTCATAATGAAAGTATTTATGTATTAAACAAAATTGTCAATATTACATAGAAACGTAAGGTTTGCGTTTTTCATAAAGTTACAATCGGATCGGTTAATAGGAACAATGTGCGGTTATGGTTTACGTGATTGATACGTTAGATATGCAAGCAGCTTCGTAAGCAGTCTAATTAGCTAAATAAGAGTCTGCTTAACGTAAACAATAATTAGATTACATATTTATCATGTGTAAAAATACATAATTATATAACTTTAAAATTTTACAAATTATCTAACACTTAAAAATAAAGATTTGTGTTACCTGCAATTTGGACAGGAGGGTTAGGAGGTGGGTTCTCCATTCTGTCGATCTTGTGATCCTTAGACTCAATCTGTTCATAAATCAGTAATTAGGAATAGGTATAGAAATTTGTTGACTTATTGTAAATTTTTACACCTACACTTTGAAGGCTTTTGGGGTATTGACTTGATATGAGCTTAATTGTCGGTTCCAATGGCGAAGGTAAGAGAGAATAATTAATCTAGGTGTTTCTTTGATTGTGCAAGAAAAAAGGTGTTTCTTGAAAGACGGAGGTAGGTGTAATTCGCTTCGGTTTATATTAAAGATGAAGTTATTCCTTAGGAGATATGATCTGTATATATTGTTTTGTTTACGTTTTTGGAAGTAGTAGATAGTAACAAATTTACTTTATTATAATTGATGCTAGGTGTTAAACTTATGGACCAAATCACGTAGGTCAAAGATTTAATAGATATGTAATTCGATTTGGTTTATATTAAATAATGAAGTTATTCCCTAGGAGATAAGATCTGTATATATTGTTCTGTTTACGTTTTTGGAAGTAGTATATAGTAACAAATTTACTTTATTCTAATTGATGATAAGTGCTAAACTTATGGACCAAACCACGTCTATCAAAGATTTAATAAATATGTAATTTCAAAGACGTTAGCATTGGATGTGATCATACATATACGTTGGGCAGGAGAGAGTATTTAAAGTCTGAATGTATGCGTAGTAGTAAGGGAAAATAAAACTAACATAATAGAATGAGCAAATTTCTTATAAAGATATAAAACCATAAAAGAGGAAGTGTATTAAAAGAAACATAGAAAGCATGCAATGAACAAAAGTCTGAAGATAGAAATGGTAAACATAAAAACGGAACTTAAATTGCAGCAAAATCAATCACGGCATAAGAGGATTGATAAAGCTGTATTAGCCACTCTTGGGACGTTTGGCTTCATCCGATTCCATACCATCAGAGGCTTTCCTAACCCTCTCACCCACAGTACCATCAAGACCTTTGATAGGACCGGATTCCTCACTTACAGACTTCAAGACATCATCAGATGTTGATGGAACAGCGTGTTCTTCCAAGAGAGCTACATGATGTGGAGCCTCTGGTGGGAATACCTTCGTGACAGTAATGGTTTGGGTCTTCCCTGACAAATTATGATCGGAGACTTTCACAATGAATTTATATGTCTTCCCTATTGTATCGAGTAGAGCCTGCGGCACCGGCATGCACTGATCAGCCTCTACGCCCTCATTACACTAACATTCAAGAAAAATATATGTAAGTTCAACTAACTTGGAGCTATGTATAGACAGGTTTGAAATTACCTCAACTGCTCCTTTTTATAGACGCATTGTTTATGTCCAAGCACAACTGCTTTGGCTCTGTAGAGTTTTGCTCCGGATTTGCAAGAAAACACGTAATGCATAGAATTGAACAAAGCCAAGAATCTTGGCCAAAATGTTTATTCAGAAACTTCTTATGGTTATAAATATGTTTCTGTTTCTAACAACAATAAGATCATCTCAACAATGGTGAATCGAAAAGAGTAATAATAGTAACAACTGAAAGGATAATTGAGACAATGACATCACACCAAAACATAAACTTCATTGAGATTCAACGTTTGAAGAGGATTCGAACACAAGCTACTTGTCAAAAAGATCATAGGTTAGCTACATTCATGAGAGAACGATTGACTTCACAAAAAAATGTTTCCCTATTACACTAACAAAGCCTTCTACGTCCCCTTGGACCACTTCCATCACTTCCGGAGTCATAGATGGGGATACCTTTTCCGATAGGATCTTCATCTCCTGGTAACAGAGGGGCTTCCTTTTGAAGCACTAAGAGCTGATAAATAAGATTTGGAAATATCAAGCTAGTTTCCAAGTCTCTTACGCGGGTCATGTCGATCACTTGTTCATACACAAGCTGGCCAAAGTCGATTTGCTTGCATTTGGTAACAGCATACATGAGGCGGAGACGCTTTCTCATCATCAAATCAGAGTCCGGACCTGGAAGCCAACTACGCTCACACACGCAGTATAGAATTTGGAAGGGATCGAGCAGAGCATTCAGATTAAACCCCGTCCATCCAGCACATTGACCACCGGTTAGGTGTGTGATTGCCTGATTCAGCACAACGTCTTTCCACTGAAAAGAGTGCTCGACAGTCGGTTTCATCATCAATTGGTTGATCACCGAAGGGGAGAAACGGTAGAAAAATCCTCGAATAAGAGCTCCATCCTCGTAGAATGGTATGTTAGAGATGAACTCTCTCACAACTCTAGGACAGAACGGATTCACATGCAACACCGTGTAAGACCACCCTATGTCATCAATAACTCTAAACACATCCTCTAACCCACGATTCCTAGGATCTAGAGAACCTTGAACCACAAAACCTCGAAGACAAAGAGAGCGATACACGGTAGTGGCTTCGTGGTTATGATGACGGCGAGAGTAACCCCCGATTGGCGAAATTGTTCCGGAGAATATCAATCGACTTTCTTGGATGCGATCATCAAACGACTTGAACGGGACTCGCGATCGGAACTGGTAGTGTTCTCCATATGCGTTATCAATCTCGCTAAACCTCCGAATCCTAGTTCGAACAAAAGAAGAAGGATTTTGATCAGACATAGTGAGGAGTTTGGATTGGAAAGCAGTTGAAAATAGAAGAGGAAGGGTCGAGTTTCCCTCGTTAAAAAAAGAAGAAGAAGCAATTAATTCATCCCGAGCAGTTCATAGATATGTTTAGTGTTGGGCATATATTTCCAATGAGTGTCTTTAGTCTAGTGGCAGAGTAGCATTGGCATTTGCTCTTTTCTAGGGTTCGAACCCTCATCCCATCATTTTTTAATTTTCGTCAAAATTCTTTTATTTTGGCTTATATAAAGAGTTACTGTATTTAATCATTCATGGTTGTCCACATATATATGTTCCCTCGTTAAAAAGGATGAAGAAGCAATTAATTTATCCCGAGCGGTTTATATATATCTTTAGTGTTGGGCATATATCTGAAATGAGTGTCTTTAGTATAGTGGTAGAGTAGCATCCGCATTTGCTCTTGAACAGGGTTCGAACCTCAGCCCATCATTTTTTAATTTTGTTTAAAATTTCAATTTTTTGGCTTATATAAAGAGTTATTGTTTTTAATCATTCAAGGTTGTCCACATATATCTTATAATTATTAAGTGTTCGATCGAATGAGTCCAATAACTTAGTTCTAAACAATGATAAGTAATCATATAATATCATGCTTCCATTGTTGTCCAAACTAAGTGAAATATTTCTGAATTGGGTTGTCATCAACCAAATGATGTGGTAAATATATATAGATATTACCATTTCATTGGTTCCTATACAGATAATAAGATCACAGTATATAGTTAGTCATTATTATATTTTGATCAAACTATATAACATGGAAAAGATTAATAGTTTATGTTATGACTAAAGGAAACTTCAATCCAAAAACATCAACAACAAAGAAAAAAAAAACAATGCAAAGAGAGTGGTGCATATAGATGGAGCGCAAAGTCAATCCTGTCTTTTTAGTTTCTTCTGATTCTCAACTCCTCTTCAAGCATCTGCACACTGCATCATTTGAGACAATTGGAACAATCAAATCAAAATTTTCCTAAATTTTGGAAGTATCGTAAACAAAAAATATCAAAAGTGGAGTTTTATCTTTACTACTACTACCTTCTGCTCCAAGAAACGAACCTGAGAAGATAGAGCTGTCCCCCTTTATGTCTGCGAATATTCACAAACTTAAAAGAGTCGTAGCACTCTGTCCTCATCACAACAAATTGCAGCATATGTAAATACAATACATAAAAGATCATAATACAATATGTAAAAATCATAATACAATATGTAAATTGCTCAGAAGGATAAGAAGAAACCATATAACAAAATTGTATTAAGCCAGAAGTCTGAAAGGAAAAGAACATAAAGCCAAAAGAGAAACATAAAAGAACGACTTGGAATGCAGCAAAAAAAACAATCACTGCATAAGAAGATAAGTAGAAAACCCATTAGCCACTCTTGGGATGTTTTGCTTGGATCTCAGCGGCTTTTCTAGCCTTATCACCTGCAGTATCTCCAGAGCTTCCTGAAGAACCAGACCCAACACCTACAGTCGACGGCAGTGGAGCTTCTGGTGGGAGTATCTTGGTGACGGTTATGGTCTGAGTCTTGCCAGTCAGATTATGACCCGAGACCTTCACTATAAACTTAATTGTCTGCCCTATTGTATCAAGTAAAGCTTGCGGAACAGGCACGCAGTAATCAGCTCCTACTCCATCATTAGCCTAACATCCAAGCAAAATGCACATGAGTTGAGATAATATATGAATCGATGATGTCATAACTACTTTTCCGTAACCCAAACCTATTTGCTATACATAGACAGATTTGAAAATACCTCAAAGTAATTAGCAACCAACTCTGCTGCATGTTTACCAGTCAGCTCCTTGCCAGCATCACCAAGAATGACAAAAACTGCTTGCTCAGTCTTATCATACACAGACATCCTCGTGAGGTACCTACAACAAAAGAAGATTAGATACTAACGCTGCCAAAACATAGGTGAAAAGTCTCAGCACTTACTGAGGTACGCCTGTGACTTCAGTCTTCATGCACTTCTTGTTGTTGCAAATCAAAGAAGTATGCCCTTTGACCGCCTTGCTATTACATCCACCGCGGGAGATGTAATACCATGCATAACCCTGGACAACATCATCTATTGTCGCCATGCACTCAAACCAAGCAACCTTCATTGTGGAAAAATAAAATAAGCCTAGTAAGTACCCAAATACATGGAAACGAACGCAAAAACAGAACAATGCTTATACCTTAGAAGAGTCTTGCTTGATGTAAGAGAATAGCTCTTCAAGAGTCACTGACTCAGGCTTAGTGACTACCTCAGCTGCAATCCTATTAGCAATATCAGAGTTGGAATTCAGCCTGAGAAAAAGACAGGAGCTCAAATACGTTAGAAAAGCCACATGAAATGTTTAAAAAAAATCGAACGAACGAAGAACTAAATACATATTTGTCTACCATTCAAGATAATCTCTAGTAGGCTGAACATCGGCATCCATAAACACCCGAGACGATGACATAGAAGTGAGAGCAAGGTGCCTGTTAATACCAAATGAACCAATGTGATTATTAAAAACATGCATTACTACCGCCTAATCACAGTACCCTGTGAACAATCCAAATCATCGATTAATATAATATTATCCCAATCAAAACTATACTAAAGCAAGAGGAAGTGTAAAAAAATCCAAACTCTCTCAACCGATCAATAGTAAAGCAAGAGGAAGAAGCTAAAAAGTCAGACAAACCTCTCGGTCGATAAGGAGCATCTCTTGTTCAATCAAGGTTTTCGTGTTTGGATTGCGAGCCTCCCAGAAGTGAATCAAACGAAACATCAAGTCAGCTTCGCGTGGGCCGTGTGGAACATCTCTGAACAACATCGCTTGTTCGCCACGCGCGGAGGAGAGAGCGGTAGCAGCGTCTGGGTTCATCGGATTGGCAGATGAAACAGCAGTCCTCTCGTTAGGTTTTATCACAGTCGCGGAGGCGGCAATAGACTTCCCGTTTCGTTTCACAGACGCGGAGGAGACGACGGTCTTCTCGCTGATCTTGTGGTCGGTGGAGATCGAAGATCCGCTTGGTTTCACAGACGCGGAGGAGACGACGGTCTTCTCGCTGTTCTTGCGCTCGGTGGAGATCGAAGATTTGCCGGTGGGTTCCATTGCAATGAATTTTAGTGAGAAAATTATCAACTTTGACGGAAGCATAAGATAGGAAAACATATTTATAAACAGAAAAATGGTGAGGAAGGTGGAAAGGATCCATTGAATGATTTTAGTATAGTTTTGATTAGAACAGTTAATGGCGATATTACTAGGCAAAACGGTTTTGGAGAAAAGAGAGATGGAAGAGATGGAGGTCGAAAGGCGAGAGAAGATCGAAGGAAGAGATGGAAGTCCAAAGGTGAGTGAAGATCGAATTAGGGTTCTGAAGACGACGCGTAAGACATCAGAAGCCCAAACCTATCTAACTCGCGATGACGTGGCCATTTGCTGCATTATTATTGGACGAATTTACATGTCGACGTGGACCCCCTCAGAGGGCTTTATATCTGGCTTTTAGTATAGTTTTGATACTCCTCTGATTATTAAATTTTCAAATGGTTAATATGTGGCGACAGTGACAGAGTAAACCGTGATGGCATGCAAGATTAAGTACGTGCTAATAAGAATCTAATAAATGAAATATTCAATCGGTTGCATCTATTTCATGTTCGTTGTTAAGTTTAAAAGGTTCATGGAACAGTACTGTAATAACACGTAACACTTAAGAGAATCCATTAATTAAAAACAATAAGCAACGTTTGATTTTAATTTTTTTTTGAACCAAAACTTCTTATTTCATTGATTAGACTAGTAAAAATTACAACAATGGATACTGGTAGAAACAAATAGAAATCTCAAAACAAGAAACGAACTTTTGAAGCAATGGTTTAGCGTCTCGGTTTAAAACTGTGCAACCTCTAGGCACATTTGAAACCAGATGGAACCTTCTTACCACACTGGTTTAAGATAACACTCAATGAAATGGGAACATCTAGTTTGAGGCCAAGGAGATCAGCTTTTAAGGCGGTGCAAAGACAAACCGCAGCTTCGAGATCAACTAGACCTTTGATAAGTCCGCAACATTTGGATCTTTGTGGTAGAGAAACCTTTACCAAATCCAACACATTGGCACACACCTTGAATTTAAGAGCATTTTTACAAGTGGGTTTGCGGTAAGGGACTGGATTCGAGCTAACCAAGGTGAAGAAAAAGACATTCAAAATGAGGAGGAGAGCAATTTTAGAAAAAGCCATTGATGAATATATGAGTGGGGTTATAAGGGTTTTGTAATAAATAAGTTATAAGAAAACACTAAACACTCTCTCTTTACAAAGCTGGTGATGTTTTGTGTGAAGAATATGGAGAAAGTGCTGGGGCTTTAATAGGCGCATTTGATTGAGGCTGGGTAATTTATTTTTTACTACAAAGAGGGAAGAAAACGACAGAATCATTATTTTGATAAAACTACTACTAAATTAGAATTTGTTATGATCTGATTGATTTTGCAAACTGTCAAGGATTGTAAGTGGTTGGTTACATGTAACATGCAATAACCATTATATTATTGCCTCACTCAAAACAGAAGATATCGTTTGTATTATCAAATAATACATGTCTTATCATTTAATCAAAACAGCAATAAAACAGAAAGAAAGTGTTACTGGAATTATACATCAAGCTTATATATTAATCTTGGTATGGTCTGCCACTTTCTCCAGATATTAAAAATTTATTACATGTTAATACAAATATTTTTTATTTTAGTTAGTGAACGTGAACCAACCAGAAAATAGCTATGTCGCCTAAATATGTTTTTATCTTTATATTTACTTAATAATACATAAAATAACACAGATTTAAATATTTAAAACGAAATGCATACAATATAGCAAAGATGCCAAATATTGTGAAGCAGTCAAACCAAACAGAAAACTGATATTTACATCAGTTTCAATTTTTTGACGAGAATTGAACACAAAATAATAGAAACTTATGATTTTAGGTGATTCAAATCATGAAAATTTTAATTTCATATTAAGATTAGTACCCTTTGAGATTATCATATTTAGTAATGATTTGAAATTGTAGAAAGGTTTTTGGCCAAGTAGTTAGCTTCTTCTTCCTATTTCTTATATTAGCCATTGAATTGTTATTATTTTAACTATTTATATTTTTTAATATCATTTTATTTTACTGTAAATTTTTTGTGTCTATAATTTATATTCCATTTTACGTGCTTCTGCAGTAACTAAACTGATATTTTTGAAACTATGTAACTGATATTTTTTAAACTATGTAGAATTAAAATTTGAAAAAATAAAATTATTATTATTCAATCCCGTTGGTCAAGTTACTTTTGGATTCATTTTATAGTTTACCAACAATTGTTTTGCGTCAGTTTTAAGGTTTTTGTGAATGCGACAAACTTATTTTTATTAACTTGCATCTAGTTTGTGTCTGCATATTTTTTTCTCTTTAGTCCTTAAGTTGCAAATATGCCCAGATTTTCTTTTTAAAATTTGGTTTAATGTACATCAAATATTTAAATAATTTATCAATTTGTTATAGTTTGCTAATCATTCCATTTATTCATATCTACAAATTGTATGCTTTAATTTTCTGAATTACTTAATCATCTAGATTAGCCTAAAATTATTTTATTTTTATTTTTACTCGTAATAACTTTTCTTCTTTAGCTTTATTCATTTATGTTCAGTTCATGTTTTTTTATTTCTTTGATATTTAGGGCATCAGTCTTTCTAGTAATTTTATCTAAATTTTGGAAATGGAACAACTAATAATACCTTTTTCCTTTAAAAATTGTACTTGTGTTGGTGGTTTAATTATTTGCTGGTTGGGTCTCATTGAATCATTAAAATCATGCTCCTCTGATTATTAA
>NC_027754.1:28750810-28762789 GCF_000695525.1 Brassica oleracea var. oleracea
ATGGATACTGGTAGAAACAAATAGAAATCTCAAAACAAGAAACAAACTTTTGAAGCAATGGTTTAGCGTCTCGGTTTAAAACTGTGCAACCTCTAGGCACATTTAAAACCAGATGGAACCTTCTTACCACACTGGTTTAAGATAACACTCAATGAAATGGGAACATTTAGTTTGAGGCCAAGGAGATCAGCTTTTAAGGCGGTGCAAAGACAAACCGCAGCTTCGAGATCAACTAGACCTTTGATAAGTCCGCAACATTTGGATCTTTGTGGTAGAGAAACCTTAACCAAATCCAACACATTGGCACACACCTTGAATTTAAGAGCATTTTTACAAGTGGGTTTGCGGTAAGGGACTGGATTCGAGCTAACCAAGGTGAAGAAAATGACATTCAAAATGAGGAGGAGAGCAATCTTAGAAAAAGACATTGATGAATATATGAGTTGGGTTATAAGGGTTTTGTAATATATAAGTTATAAGAAAACACTAAACACTCTCTCTTTGCAAAGCTTGTGATGTTTTGTGTGAAAGAATGTGGAGAAAGTGCTAGGGTTTTAATAGGCGAATTTGGTTGAGACTGGCTAATTTATTTTTTACTACAAAGAGGGGAGAAAACGACAGAATCATTATTTTGATAAAACTATTACTAAATTAGAATTTGTTATGATCTGATTGATTTTGCAAACTGTCAAGGATTGTAAGTGGTTGGTTACATGTAACATGCAATAACCATTATATTATTGCCTCACTCAAAACAGAAGATATCGTTTGTATTATCAAATATATACATGTCTTATAATTTAATCAAAACAGCAATAAAACAGAAAGAAAGTGTTAGCTTATTTGAACCAAAAAAAAAGTGTTCGCTTATAAATTAATCTTGGTATGGTCTGCCACTTTCTCCAGATATTAAAAATTTATTACATGTAAAATTTTTTTTTTTTTTTTGTCGACAACATTACAGACTCATATTGACTCTGTAAACCACACCGGGAGATATTGATCCATGTGAACGACGAAAGACGTTTGTTTCCTGACACTGCGTGCTAGGTTATCCGCCTTTGTATTTTGCGTATATATTTTATTTTAGTTACAGAACGAGAACCAACCAGAAAATAGCTATGTCGCCAAAATGTTATTAAATATTAGTAGATATGTGATTCGTCTTTATATTTATATAAAATACATAAAATAACACCGATTTAAATATTTAAAATGATATGCATAAAATATAGCAAAAATGCCAAATATTGTGAAGCAGTCAACCCAAAAACTGATATGTACATCAGTTTCAACTTTTTGACGAGAATAGAACACAAAAGAATAGAAACTTATGATTTTAGGTGATTCAAATCATGAAAATTTTAATTTTATTTTAAGATCAGTACCCTTTGAGATTATTATATTTAGTAATGATTTGAAATTGTAGAAAAGTTTTGGGAAATTCTCACAAATACCACATTCATAGTACCACTTTTCATGTTTACACTAACCCCATTTTTATACTCACTTTTAATGAAGGATAAAATACATTTATATCTCTAGGGTTAACTATTCTAGACTTAGGGTTTAGAATTGAGGGGTGGGTTAGGGTTTTTAGAATCTAAAATTTATGATTCTAATAAATATATAAATAAATACTTTAAAAAATATTTTTTTAAAATAGCTTCAAACATAATTTTCGATTTTCAAAAATAAATTTTGAAAAAATAAATTTGAAAAAAAAAGTTCAAAAAAAAATAAATTTATAAAAAAGTTCGAATTTGAAAAAGTATAACTCGAAAACATAAAAATTTATTTTTTTATTTAAATAATGATTTATTATATATATATATATATATAACAAAGATACAAGAGTCTTTTGCCATTAATGAATAAGGTATTTTTGAAAATGTACATTTAGTGGTGGTAAAGATGAAAAGTGGTACCATGAAAGTGGTAAACATGAAATTCCCCCAAAAGTTTTTGGCCAAGTAGTTAGGTTCTTCTTCCTATTTCTTATATTAGTTATTGAATTGTCATTATTTTAACTATACCTATTTTAAAAATATCGCTTTATTTTATTGTAATTTTTTTTATATGTAATTTATATTCCATTTTTATGTACTGCTGCAGTAACCAAACTGATATTGTTCTATGTATCATTAATTAAAACTTGAACAAAAAATAATAATTGTTATTCAATCCTTTTGGTCTAGTTAATTTTGGATTCATTTTACAGTTTACCAACAGTTATTCTGTGTCAGTTTTAAGTTTTCTTGTGAATGCGACTAACTTATTTTGATTAACTTGCATTTAGTTTGTGTCTGCATATTTTTTTCTCTTCAGCCCTTGTTAATGAAGGAAACCGCTTTTAATACATGGATTTAATTAGTTGTCGTTAGTTTTCTATTGTTAATTTCAACAAGATCTTGATCTGCGCAACCGCATATTTGTTTTCAGTTTTATAAACTTAGATATCTATTTTAGATCATTAGTAGTATACATTTTAAAAGGCAATCATATATTTAAATGTTTATATAACTATTTCAGATAAAATAATAAATAATTTTATAGTTTATATGTTGTAGTTAATCAATTGTTTAAAACCGTCATATGTATTTGTTGCTTCTTATTATATATTTATCTTATTTTATTTGTATTTAGTTATTAAAAAATTAATATATGCGTGAAACAACATATTTGAAAATTATTTAGTATTTAATTTATGTTAAATTTGTTAAATTCTGACTCGCCTTTCAAAGCTGGATTTCCTTTTAGCAATATTGTTTACCTTTATTCATTTTAGATAATATATTATTGTATATAGAAAAATCTTAATTTTATACATGTAATATACAGTTTGCTAATGTCAAGTTGTTCTGTCATCGTATTATATTTCTAACATGAATATTTTATATTTATGAAAAGCAAAACTTATAAATTTATTAACTTAATAAATATATCATTTTTAATTCAATATAATAATTTTATTTTAACATGATTGATTATGATTATAAAATATATAAAAATAAGATAGATTTTTTTTCATTTTATAAACGATAGTTGAATTTCTATTAATGAATAATAATAGTTCATTGCTAATTACAAAATTGGTGAATTTATTTACATAAACTTTATGAAAATTAAAATATTTTAAAAATATTTATCAACAGATTTTTTAGAATACTTTTAAAAATAATATATATATATATATATATATAATGAAAGGATATCATGATTAAAGTAGTTAAAAATATTTTATATTATTAGCTTTAATGAAATACATGTTAATTTTTATAGGGAAAATTTTTATAGGGGAAATTTTCATCTTTACCACCACTAAAAAGACATTTTCAAAACTATTTTCTTCATTAAGTGGCAAAAGACTATTATACTTTTGTTATCTATCTATATATATATAATAAATTATTATTTAAATAATAAAAAAAAATTATGTTTTCGAATTATTATTTTTCAAATTCGAACTTTTTTATAAATTTTTTTAATCTTTTTTCGAAATTTGTTTTTATTTTTTTTCAAAACTTCTTTTTGAAAATCAAAAATTATGTTTGAAACTATTTAAATTTTTTATATATATTTTTTAAGTATTTATTTATATATTTACCAGAATCCTAAATTTCACATTCCAAGAACCCTACCCCACTCCTCAACTCTAAACCCTAAGTGTAGATTAGTTAACCCTAGGGGTATAAGTGTATTTTACCCTTCATTAAAAGTGAGGGTAAAAGTGGTTTGTGTAAACATAAAAATTGGTACTATGAATGTGGTATTTGTGGTAATTTCCCATTTCTATACATGTATTATACAATTTGCTAATGCAAACCCGTCTTACCAACGTATTATATATATTTGAACATAAATAGTTATAATTATGAAAATAAATTATATATAATTTTATTAGTTTTATATAATTTTACCATATATAGCTCAATATAATAATTTTCCTTTAAAACGATTGATTATGATTATGTAGTAGAAAAAATAGGATAGAATTTTATATTTTCATTTTATAAATGATTACTAAATATATTAATGCCTAATAATATTTCAAAACTAATTACGAAATTAGTGAAAATATTTACATATTAATTTTTAAAAATTAAGATCTTGTTAAATCTTTTCAAACAAATTTGTTAAATTTTATAAAATATATATTTTTATATTTAAAATGAAAAGATATTAAAAGATATAATGATTAAAGTAGTTCAAATATTATATGTGTTATTAGTTTTAATAAAATACATTTAATAAAATCACTAAAGGATGGTCTAAATTAAAAAAAACACACATGAAAGAAGTCATGATTTCTATTTTAATATAATAGATTTACATTTTAAAATTTTAGAATATTCTTCAATGGCATAGATTGTAGGAGAAATTTTATGATTACCACTTTCATGGTATCACTTTTCATATTTACCTCCATTAAAGAGACATTTTCAAAAACACATTCTTCATTAAGATGGCAAAAGACTCTTATACCCATGTTATCTATATATATAATAAATCATTATTTAAATAAAAAAAAAATTTATGTTTTCGAATTATACTTTTTCAAATTCAAACTTTTTATAAAGTTTTTTTCGATTTTTTTCAAATTTCTTTTTGAAAATCGAAAATTATGTTTGAAACTATTTAATAAAAAATTTATATATTTTTTAAGTATTATTTATATATTTATTAGAATCCTAAATTTCACATTCCAAAAATCCTACATCACCTCTCAGCTTTAAACCCTAAATCTAGATTAGTTAATCCTAGGGGTATAAGTGTTTTACCCTTTATTAAAAGTGAGGGAAAAAGTGATTAGTGTAAACATGAAAAAGGGTAGTATGAATGTGGTATTTGTGGTAATTTCCCTAGATTGTAATACTAGTGAAAAACTAAGGAGACCTCAAATAAAGATCTTATGTTTTTATTATTTTATTTTAAAAAATAAATATTATTTATAAAAATATGAGTTTTAATTTTTGATAACCTTATATAAGGCTTGGGAATAATATCTGTATTCGAAAAACTGATCGAGAACTTATCTAAAAATTAGGATACCGAGCCCGTTTGGACCCGGCAAAAATATCCGAACGGGTCCATTTTAAAATTTATGTATATTATACATTTAAATATATGTATATAATTTACATAATTTATTTTTTTTAACTAAATTTTGGCCTAGTTCAGTTTCGTGCCATAATCATGTTTATATAAACTACTATATTGATTTTAATTAAAAAAATCAGTGTAAATTTTATTTCTATTATGTTGATTAAAATATTTTATACTTTTACCGTATAACATATGTATATATATCTTTTTATTTTTGAAAATCTAATAAAAATTATCTAAATATGAAAATTAGTATAATTACTGACCCATCTTACATTGTTTAAATTGTTTTGAAACTAAAATGAAGTCAACTTTATTTTTAACCAGACTTATATAAGGTTAAATTAATTTTAATAACTTTTTAATAGTAGTGAAATCTGTTTTCTAAAATGAAAAACACTGCTTGACTTATGTAAAATTATAAACTGTAAAATATATTAAAAGTTGAACAGGGACAAATACATATTCGTGCCCCCAACTTTTTCATTATGCAATTTGATATTATGGAGATACCCATTGTTCATATTGATATTCAACAGTGATGGAATCATATATGTCCCTATTTTATGTTTTTTACATTTTAGAACGACCTTTTGTTCATGTTTAACTACTTACTTTATTTTTTAATGAGATTTTTTTTCCACAACTGTGTGAGTTAAACCTGTTTATATGATTTAAAACAATATTATTTTTTGGTATATGTTTTGATAGATTAGATTATGTATCAATTTTTCTTTTGCAAAATTAAGTCGTTTGTATATGGTTTTTTTTTTTTTTTTGACAACGAGCGGCCATTCTATTACTCAAACTTGAGGTGGTCTGGGTAACCAGACCCGAATAGAACAATGAAATATAACTCCCTATAGAAGGATCTAGCAGTCTTAACTAAAAAATCAGAAATATGGTTTTGAGCACGTGGAACATAAGTGATCTTGAAGTCCTGGAAGCATATCTGCAGAGTATCTATCCTCTCTAATTCCGTTGCAAAGCTTGGCCAGACGTGAGGCTCCTTGATCATGGCGATCAGCTCCTTGCAGTCTGTCTCAAAGCTCTGGCATGTCGAATGCTGAAGCATATTCTCCATCGCCCATCGCAGTGCTTCTACTTCCGAATGCAAAGCTGATTCGCATCGAATGATATTTCGTGTCCCCATAAATTGGATCTTCCCAAAGTTGTCCATCCAAGCCCATCCACATCCACTGAACTGTGATGTGGATGTCCATGACCCATCTAGCATACATATATTACCAGAGCATATGACTTGGGGCTCCTCAATTATGTGATCTTGTAGCATTGATGGCACCGTCTCGTTTGCGTTAAACCATGCTTGACATTCACTCTCTGCATAGCGAACTAACACCAATGGATCTCTGTCTATTCCCCTGAAGAGTTTGTCATTTCGCGCGTTCCAAATATACCATATTATCCAGGGCTAAGGATATATGTCTAGTTCTGGTTCGACAATGATGTTCTTCCTCCAGAAAAGATAATCCATATTAGCGTAGATACTCAGTGCCGGGAAAATATCTTGACTTGTTGGAGTCACTGAAAGGGACCAAACTTGTATAGCTGGCGGGCATTCGAATATGGCATGAGTTACAGATTCTTCTGGTTCTCCACATCTTGGACAATAGTCACCGCACCTCATATTACGCTGTACTAGGTTCCTTGTTACTGCCACATGACATGTTATCATTTGCCATATAAGATGGCATATCTTTTTAGGCGCTTTAATCTTCCAAGCAAAGGCTTGAAGCTTAGTAATGCTTGGCTCCAGCACTTCCTTTTCTTCCTCTGACTTTAATAGGTTCTGAGCTACCCAATATCCTGACTTAACCGTGTACTGGCCATTCCTAGTGTAGTTCCAGAAAAATGTATCCCGATGATGAGTTGAGCTTATGGCCAAACTCCTTATGAGGGGTATATCCTCATGGTTAACATAATTCTCCAGTAAGCCAACATCCAACTCCTTCGATACCTGATTAATAAAGTCGCTGACTCTCATGTTCGGATGCAAAACTGGGGCTAAAGGAGTAGCCGGTCTTGCCGGTGTTGTAGGGACCCACGGGTCCTCCCACACCTTGACTTCGTAACCAGAATGTATTTTTTGTCTGATTCCCAATAGCAATACCTTTTGTGCTGCAGATATGCTAGTCCACACATAGGATGGGCTACTAGCATAATTTACTCGTAAAGGCGAGCTCAGTCTATAATATCTTCCCTTCAAAACTCGGGCCACTAACGAATCTGGGTGTTGCAAAAGTCGCCATAGTTGTTTTGCTAATAATGTCAGGTTGAACTCGTGTATCATACGGAAACCAATCCCACCCTCCTCTCTTGGCAAGCACACCTTTTCCCATTTTTCCCAGTGTATTCCTCTCTTCGGGGGTTTTGAACTCCACCAGAATTGAGCAATGGCACTTGCCAGATTCTCACATGTTTCCAGTGGCAGCAGGAAACTAGACATAACATACGTCAGAAGAGCTAGAAAAATGGATTTAATCAACACTTCCTTGCCTCCTTTTGAAAGCCATCTACTTGTCCATCCATTCACTCTATGCATTAACTTGTCTTTGAGAAAAAAAAATAGTTTGCATTTGGAACCGCTAATATCTTCTGGGATACCTAAGTATGTTCACATTCCTCCTTCATTCTGGATTCCAAGGTATCTTTAATCTCTTGTTTGACTGTCGCATTAATCCTCTTACCAAAGACTAAAGAAGATTTCTCAAAATTGATGCATTGGCCAGATGCTTGACCATATTTCCTGATTACTTTCATCATTTCTTCACATTTGACGGGGCTCTGCCTTACAGAAGAAAAGGCTATCATCAGCAAAGAGAAGGTCGGATACCGAGGGACATGCACGCGTAACGCGCATCCCCGTTATCTTTCCTTGGTTCTCCGCATGATTGAGAAGGCTAATGAGCGCTTTCGTGCATAGAATAAAGATGAAAGGAGACAGAAGATCTCCTTGACGTAGGCCTCTTTCTGGGACCATGTTTCCCCTTGGTTGACCATTCATGAGCACCTTGTATTTCACTGACCTCTGAAAAAACTCATCTTTCGCATGACCGCTTCAATAAACAACCACTCCATCCTGTCGTACGCTTTGCTCATATCCGTCTTAATGGCCATCCTTTTATTGCGTCCGCTAGGTTTAGTTCTCAGAGCATGAAACATTTCTTGGGCGATCATGATATTGTCTGAAATTTGTCTTCCAGCAACAAAGGCTGATTAGGTTTATGAAATTTGGCTGGTAGAACATTCTTTAACCTCAAGACCTTAGAGATTATCTTGTAACTGACATTACACAAGCTAATGGGCATGAAATGGGACATCTCATTAGGCTTTGTTGTCTTTGGGATGAGGCATATATTCGTATCATTTAGTCCAGTGGCCATCGTCCCATCGAACAAGAATTTATTAACCATTAGAGTTAAGTCTTCCTTTACAATATCCTAAAATTTCTGGTAGAAAAGTGTTGTCATACCATCTGGTCTTGGGGCCTTCTCTGGGTGCATAGCAAAGAGTGCTAATTTGACCTCTCATTCAGTAACTGGAACCGTAAGATTATCATTCATTGGCCCAGCAATCGTCGTGGATACTTCAGATAGTGCTTCCTCTATATCTTTTGGGTTTGATGACTCAAAAATTTGCCTAAAATAACTAGTAGCAATGGCTACCAGTCCTTCTTCATCCTCAACAACATTTCCATTTGCATCTAGAAGCTGTGTGATTTTATTCCTTGCTCTCCTTTGCTTTGTTAGTGCATAGAAGAATTTGGTGTTTTTATCGCCCTTTTTTAACCAGAAGACCCGACTTTTTTGTTTGGAGAACATTTTTTCAGGCTTAAGAGCATTAGAGAATTCCTTCAACAAAATAGTCGGCCCAACAAAATAGAAATTATCAAACATATCGCACCTCATAAAATTTAAAGACTGAAGCCCAATTTTGTTTTTCCGGGGAAACAAAAACAGAAGAAGGTTATCAACTTTTCTCGTTTTTGGGACGTTTCGTTATGTCTAATCTCTTTGTCTTTACGGGATATCGTGCTCAGGGATTTATGTTCACTTTTAAAAGGGAAGAAACACCCGTACGGGGGGACCAAAGAGAGTTTAGCTTGATCCCGAAGGCCTTTGGTATGCTCGAACTGGAAGCAAAGGTTATTTTATTTCCTACTCTTTCTCATCTTTGATTTTATGATCTCAATTTACAAAAAAGACTGAAACCTTGTGTAGTTAATACAAAGAAGAGTTTAGCTTAACCAACTTTCAAGATGGACTTTTGTGTTCTGTGTTTATGGTTGGCCTTTTTCTTGTTTCTCCAGTACTTACTGTAGAAGCCGGAAATCCGGATTGACATAAACGAAAAAATAATAAACGATGTTAAGGAATAAATGATTCAAATGAGACATGGAGTCGAGATATGATCTCTTTCCTTAACTCTAAATATTGAGTCCCAGGATAAAACTATGGCTGACAATTCATGCTTCACTCATGAACGCCCTATCTAACTAATAATCTACGAAACACTCTCGGACTTACTTCGAGGGATTTGGTTTTTTTTGTTGCGTAAAACCTTAAGAATGAAATGAGAAGGAGACGATTTTTTAAAGAGGAGAAGACGAGCCACTTTCCGCGACTGATGCATCACGTGTGCACGTTGGCGGAAATCTCGCGAAGATCTCGGAGTTGAGGTGTTACGAAACTTACTCCGCAAGATCTTTCTCGTTTAATCTTATCGTCAAGAAGAGAGACAGCGTGTTGTTTTTAAACGAACTACGCGTTGTTTAATATAAAATGCATGCCGTTTTTTCGGGAATTAAATGGCAAAAACGTTGAGCTTAACTTGGTCCAAAAAGAATATTCTTATTGGGCCGGAGGCGCTCCACCAAGACCCAAGCCCAAGCCCAAGCTCAAGCCCACGCCGAGCCGAGCCGAGCCAAGCCGAGCCGAGCCGGCCGGACGGCGGCGACGGCGCGCGCATGGGGAGCCTTCTCCTCTCTGAAGCTGGTTAACCCACGATAGCATGAATGCATATATATACATCTCTCTTTCTCTTGTCACACACGATGTGGGACAAGTTCTCATTTCTTCATTTACTAAGCCATTAGTCTTCTAATTACACATGCCCATTTCTTTTCACAACTTTCCAATTAATAGTTGGTCCAACAATCCCCCACATGAATAGAAATGACTCTTCTAAACATATGCAGACTACATGCAGACTCGATAGACTCTAAAAACTATACTTATTCTAATCTTGACTAGACTTGACAGACTTATCGAGAGTGTTTGTAAAAAATTCAATGTGTTTGAGTTGGTGGCATTCTTAAGCCTTGAACCGCTCATAGTTAGTATCTGTCGGGTTTACTTTACCAGAAGGTGAACATGATGTCTTGAACCAACCGGTGTTTTATGTAAACCGAGACAACAGGCATAACGCAGCTTCATTTTCTCGTAGAACTTAGTTCTCTATTGTGTTCATTGTGGCCCTAAACTATTTATGGTTTTCATGAGTGAACTTAGAGAATATAGCCTTGCATTTATTCTCCTAGAAACTGCCCCATTTCACACTCATTAGGTGATTGACCATGAAAAGTATTGAGTAATAATCCATTTTAGAAGCTTTGGAATCATTAAAAGCTGATGCTTATCCTTCTCACATTTGTTAGCACTTTTATCATCTTAGGAACTGGGAAGAGACTACTTTGTCTCAAGTGCTTTGGTTAGATTCTGTTTGATTTTGTTTTCCCTTTGAACCTACGTCTTGGGATCTCCAGTCATGATAGGTAGGCTTACAATCAAGCATCCTCATTCGTTATAGGCTTTAAACTCATTCCTTTTGATGATTTAGCAACAACATCTCGTGGCAAACCTTTAGTAAATGGATCCGCTAGGTTGTCAGCCGATTTGATGTAGTCTATTGTGATTACACCAGTTGAGATAAGTTGTCTAATGGTTTTATGTCGTCTTTTGATGTGACGAGATTTACCATTGTAGAGATTATTCTGAGCCCGAGCTATAGCTGATTGACTATCACAATGTATGTGTATAGCTGGCACTGGTTTCTCCCACATAGGAATATCTCCCAAAAAGTTTCTAAGCCATTCAGCTTCTTCTGTTGCTTTGTCTAAGGCTATGAACTCAGATTCCATGGTTGATCTGGCTAACACTATTTGTTTGGTATATTTCCATGATATTGATGTTCCTCTTAGTGTAAAGACATATCCACTCGTGGATTTTGAGTTTTTAGAATCTGATATCCAGTTAGCATCACTGTATCCTTCTAAAACTGATGGTTCTTTACCATAGTGAAGCCCAAAATCTTTGGTGTAGCGCAAGTAATTGAGAACCCTCGTTATAGCTTTCCAGTGTGTATGACCTGGATTACTTGTATATCGACTAAGTACGTTTACTGCATGCGCTAGATCTGGTCTAGTACAATTGGTCAAGTACATGAGACTTTCGATCACACGTGCATACTCGTTTTGTGAAACCGCTTCACCAGAATTCTTTGTCAAGAGCATTTAGGGATCTAAAGGAGTTTTTGCCGTACTCTTAGAGTACTTTTCAAATCTCTCTAATATTGTTTCAGCATAATGAGATTGGGTTAAGATAATTCCGTTTGAATTTCTTATGACTTTAACCCCGAGAATTACATCCGCTAATCCCAAGTCTTTCATCTCAAATGTCCCTTCGAACATGTTCTTTGTTTGATTGATAATGTCTTTATTGCTTCCAATAATGAGCATATCATCTACATATAAACATAGCAAAACATACGCATTTTTGGTAGTTTTGTATTATATGCATTTGTCACATTCATTTATTTTGAAACCATTTGACATCATTGTATTGTCAAATTTTT
>NC_027754.1:28762871-28763193 GCF_000695525.1 Brassica oleracea var. oleracea
AGGTTGTTTCATGTAAATTTCCTCTTCTAAATCACCATTTAGAAAAATGGTTTTTACATCCATTTGATGGATTTCTAGGTCTCTTAAGGCTGCGATTTCTATCATCAGTCTTATTGATGTTATTCTCGTTACTGGAGAATATGTATCAAAATAGTCAAAGCCTTCCTTTTGTCGGAATCCTTGAACTATAAGCCTAGATTTGTATTTTCCACCAGGTTTTCGTGTCATTATCCATTTATTTCCTATTGCTTTGCAGCCAGGTGGTAAATATGTTATGTACCATGTATAATTTTGCATGATAGAATCAAATTCACTCCTGGCA
>NC_027754.1:28763383-28764889 GCF_000695525.1 Brassica oleracea var. oleracea
TTGTCATTGTCTCTTTCTTCTCGAGTTCGTTTTGAACCTTGTTTTTCCTTATATGGAAAACTATTTTCGAAGAAATATGAATTTCTTGATTCCATGACTGTTTTTTCATGAATGTCTGATATTTCAGATTTATGTACTAGAAATCGACATGCATTATGTGCATATCCGATGAAGATGTAATACACGGTTTTAGGTCCAATAGTGACCTTCTTTGGTGGCGGGACACAGTCATCTATGAAGGTCACAAAGTACTTTTTTCCACCTCTAGTTTGTGTGTATTTTAAATCACATAAATCGGTGTGAATTAAATCTAGAAGTTTATTAGTTCTTTCAACACGAGGTGATGGCGTTTTTGTGAGCTTAGCCTGTACGCATACTTCACATTTTTGTTTACTTGTTTTGCATTTAGGAATTAGATTTAAATTCATTAATCTTTGTATAGATTTGTAGTTTACATGGCCTAATCTTCATGCCATATATTAAAAGACTCAACCAAATAAGCAACTGGCTCTTTCTTATTCATTCTTTCTTATTCATTGAAACTTTTTGAGCTACAACTTTCGGAGGGACTGTCATTACATTCGACTTGACAAGTCCACCCTTAACATACCCGTTTCCCAAATACATCTCATTCTTCATAATCACGAGCTTGTCCGCCTCAAAACTTATGGCGAATCCATTGTTGCTGAGCAAGGTTCCCGAGACCAGGTTCTTCCTCATGTCAGGCACATGCTTCACATTCGTCAAAGTGACCTCACGTCCAGATGTCATCTTCAAAATCACATTGCCGCGTCCTTCAATCTTGGAGACTGCAGTGTTTCCCATCCTGAGCTTCTCCTCAGTCTTGCCTTTCTGATAGGTGTTGAACATCGTCCTATCGGTGCAAATGTGGGTGGTTGCACCAGTGTCATACCACCATTCCTTGGGGTTGTTGCTTTCATTCATGTTGGCTTCAGTCACCACAGCTACGAGATCTTCCTCAGTGAGATTTGTCTGAGCCTTCTCATCCTTGATCTTTTTGCGACACTCAACAGTCTTGTGCCCCACTTTGTGGCAGTAGTGACACTTCCCCTTGAACTTCTCCACATTTGCATTGATCTCAATGCCTTTGTTCTTGAAGTTTTTACCAGCAGCCTTCAAGGCTGCAACAGTTTTGGAAGGCTTGGCAGGAGAATTAGCGTGTGCATTTCCTTTGCCTTTGTGCTCAGCCATGTTGACACTGTGCTCCTTAGCAGTGACCTTGTCAGCAGATTTTCGACGGGCGTCCGGTAGATGACTTCGTGCTGTAGTTCTTCCGGGAGGGATAACAAACGTGATGGCATTGAAGAACGCTTCGAGGCCATTGAAGCAAGCTTCGACGCCATTATACGAAAGCTTTTCTTTTTCTTTCTTGATTTGGGCTCGATTATTTCATGGCAAATGAGCTGAAGCGCTTCCACCTGGTCCATGATGGGTTTTGAATCCACCATTTTGAAGTCGTGGAATTTTGAGACCACATACTTCTGG
>NC_027754.1:28764967-28817790 GCF_000695525.1 Brassica oleracea var. oleracea
TCACAGTAGACACGGTACAATGGGTCAATGAGACGACCCAAAATGTAACCTTTGCAGATGAAGTCGAAATGCACCCATATGTCAACAGTTGCGAGACTGTGAACATCATCGTTGTCCAGCTTCAGTGTTGTGAGGAAGAACAACATCTTCTTCTACCACGTTTTGAAGCGTTTGCTATCAAACTTGTCTGGCATCAGTCCTTGAGTGAACACACTAGGGACAGCCGGAGGAGTTTGAACTGCCACCGGACCACTTGCAGTTGCTGAAACTGAATCCGTCTGATAAAGACCAGCACCGAATAGGCTACGGCGAGTGGTTTCATCAGCAGCATTTCCCGTAGGGAGGATAGTGCTTGTTGTTGCTGCAGCGGTTGACGCTGTGATGTTTCCAGCGGTTGTCACAGTTGCATCAGTTGCTGCAACGTTGAGTGGAGTCTTATTGACATTTGTGGTGTCAATGGGGATGTTGTTATCGTTCGTCATTGTTTTTCCTATAGAGAAAAACATGAAAGCGAATCAGTACTCTATTCAACAAATAACATATTATTTTAAAGAAAAATAATAGTTTAAAATCGATGGTCATTTTTGGTGTTTGAACCAAATCATATCGATATTAGTCTGGAGAAAACGTTTTGCAAACTCGCTCAGAGAAGCGTTTGCAGAAACCGTTTTGTATAGACTTAGAATGTTTCATAAACTCGCTTAAGAAAGCGGTTATGGAAACGATTCATATACTTTGTTTTAAGAATCGTATATCAAAAGACTTTTTTCGATAATGCTAGAAAGCAATCCGCAAATCGTTATGAAATACATAGGAAACATTTTGCGGAAGAGCTATAAAGCAATTCGCAAACACGTTTACAAAAGAACAAAGAAACATTTCGCGGATAAGCAAAGAGCAAATCGCAAACATCGTTTTGAACGAAACCAGAAAAGGTTTATAATATAAATCGTATATCAATAAACGTTTTTCGGTAATGCTACAGAGCAAAACGCAAATCGTTTATGAGATAATTAAGGAACGTTTCGCGGAAATGCTATAGAGCAAATCGCAAACACGGTTCCAAAATCCGTTTTTATAAATCGTTTATCAATCCGATTCGAGCTTTAGACATAAAGCGATTTAGAGTTAAGATTGTAGAAGCCGGAAACCCGGATTGACATAAACGAAAAAATAATAAACGATGTTAAGGAATAAACGATTCAAATGAGACATGGAGTCGAGATATGATCTCTTTCCTTAACTCTAAATATTCGCTCCGTAGTGAGACAGGACTGTGCGAATATTGAGTCTCAGGATAAAACCATGGCTGACGGTTCATGCTTCACTCATGAACGCCCTATCGAACTAATAATCTACGAAACACTCTCGGACTTACTTCGAGGGATTTGGTGTTTTTTGTTGCGTAAAACCTTAAGAATGAAATGAGAAGGACACGATTTTTTAAAGAGGAGAAGACGAGCCACTTTCCGCAACTGATGCATCACGTGTGCACGTTGGCGGAAATCTCGCGAAGATCTCGGAGTTGAGGCGTTACAAAACTTACTCCGCAAGATCTTTCTCGTTTAATCTTATCGTCAAGAAGAGAGACAGCGTGTTGTTTTTAAACGAACTACGTGTTGTTTTTAAACGAACTACGCGTTGTTTAAAATAAAATGCATGCCGTTTTTCGGGAATTAAATGGCAAAAACGTTGAGCTTAACTTGGTCGAAAAAAAATATTACCCGAGCCCAGCCGGACGGCGGCGGTGGCGCGCGTGGAGAGCCTTCTCCTCTCTGAAGCTGGTTAACCCATGATAGCATGAATGCATATATATATACATTTCTCTTTCTCTTGTCACACACGATGTGGGACAAGTTCTCATTTCTTCATTTACTAAGCCATTAGGCTTCTAATTACACAGGCTCATAGGCCCATTTCTTTTCACAACTTTCCAATTAAGAGCTGGTCCAACACTTACTGGACAGTCAAAAAAGATTTAAGAAACTTTGTTTTTGTAAAAGAGAATCATGTTTTTGTTTTTGTTATTTTGATTGATGTATATTCTCTTTTAGCAGTGCTTGGGAGAGTTCGAATGGCTGTAAGATTACGACCTCGTAATGCAGATGAGTGGATGGCAGATTGCGTTGAGTTGCATGCAACCTGACTTGTCTCCAATCAGTAAGGGATTGTGATTAATGTAATTCATGTTAATCACAAAAAAATATTCCTTAATAGCCATTAGTTCTACTGCAGCCATCAGAGTCCTTAATCTGAGAGTGCGGGAGACAATGGTTTCAAGCTTTCTGGTGGAGATGACTTCAGCTAATCTCCTAAAGCAAATTCTTAACTCGGGAAAGCTTGTGATGTTCTCTGGTGAACTTGATTACAACAATGAAGCAGATGCTCTGCTTAACAAAGATTGTGATATTGGCCGAGGCGATCAAAAAGTTTACGTTCTCTAACCTTGTCAAGCTGCAGGAATAATTCGAGAGAGATGTGAAGAAAATTGGGGGACTAAGACGGGGGGGAGTATACAATCCACTTCGTAAGCTGTGTAAAATAATGTTTTAGGAATCCCACAAACTATTTTAACTAATTTACGTAACTCAGAGGATTTGTGTTGGAGATTGAATTATCCCGGTATCAGTTTCTGAAGAAAAAGCTTCCTAATTAACAGAGGTATTAACTAAAACTTGAACTTCTTCCATTTTCGTTCATCTTATAAATCTTCTCTTTTAACTGCTTGTATCTATTGCTTTATAAGAAGTAAAGACCAACATGACTTTGTATTAGATTATTGGTTCAGTCTTTTATTAGATTATTGGTTCCTGTAAAGTTCATGATGAGATTTGCCTACTGGTTCCTGTACTAATTTTAGACTGTTAAGTTTGTACAGCTACTAATATATTATATTTCATTAGCTTTCATAAAAGTATACATGGTAGAAGAACTCAGGGACCGTTAGTTTTTCCATCCAAATGAACCATCTGAATGAAGATGAGAGTTTTGTTTGTTTAGGCATTAAAAGTACAAGTCATCTAAATGGTTCATCTGAATGAGTTTTAAAAATTTAGGTTTAGTTTTGAAAATCAGATGGTTGATCCAAATTGGATCATCTGGATGGAGATGAGTTTGTCAAAATGGTATAATATCTATTATACCCCATGAAATTAATAAATTATAAACTCAAACCTAATATAATTTTATCACTCATGAAAAACGACAAAACCACAAAAGAAATCATTTCCCACCAAAACTATAAAACGCATTTTTCCGCCAAAACCACAAAACAAAATTTTTGGCCAAAATCACAATTTTCTCGCCAAAACAGATTTTCCCATCAAAACCACAAAAATGCACTTTCACATCAAAAAATGTTTTCCCGTAAAAACCGCAAAATGCATTTTCCCGTAAAAATCGCAAAAGGGTGTTTTCCCGTCAAAACCATAAAACGCGGTTTCTCGCTAAAACAGTAAAACGCGGTTTCCCGCTAAAACCGCAAAACTCGGTTTCTCGCCAAAACCGCAAAATCGCGTTTTCCGCCAAAACGTGTTTTCCGCTAAAACCGCAAAAACAAGTTTTCCTACCAAAATCGCAAACCACACATTTTACTGCCAAAATCGCAAAACACACATTATACTGCCAAATCGCAAAAGGGGTTTTCCCGCCAAAAATTGCAAAAACGTGTTTTCTGCCAAAATCACAAAAATGTGTTTTCCCGCCAAAACCGCATAAACATATTTTCCACTGAAACTGCAAAATTTGAATACATGATGCTCTTACCATTTCTTTCATCTTTTAAATTTTAGTTTTATAAAATTTGAGTTTGCACTTTGAGTTTCTACTTTGAGTTGTTTGAAAGTTTATTCAAATTTGAGTTTCAATTTTGAGTTTTTTTTAAAGTTATAGTAGTAGTTAAATTTTAATACAAACTAGATCTCGATCCGCGCAACCGCGCGGGTTTTTGTTTTCATTTATTTTTATATAAACATTTTGTTTTCAATTCTAATTAGTAAAATATTGTTTTATTGTCATATTCAAAGATATTGTAACATTTCACAAATTTAGAAAGTTTTTAAAAAATTAAAATTTTCGCTTCATAGATTTATATTATCGAGTAAATAATTAAACATTTAGTTTGTGTTTAATTTTTAAAATAAACTATATAGTTTAAAATTTGTTTTTATTGGTTTAAAGTAGTAAAGATTAATCATTGTTAGATAATATGATTTTTGTTATTTAAAAAATTATCTTTATAATTTTAAAAGTTAACATCGACAAATATTTAAATATTTAGCATATAGAGGTATAGTATTACAACATTAAATTATATCTATTTAATTTATATTATCTATAAATCCAATGGATCATCTATTGTTTAAATACAATTATTGATAGCCTAATAAAAAATTTGGTAGGCCCAAAATTTAAATGATAATATTAGATATTAAATGTAACATGAATTTTTATGAATAGGTTCATTAGATCCATTTTTTAAAAATCACACATGAATCAAAGTTGTGACTTCTGTTTTAATATATAAGATTTATATAAAAATAAATAAATTTATATGAAATAAAAATTTATAAATTTGAAATGCTAATTTTAAAATAATTTCAGTGTAAATATATTTTATACTAAAAAATAAAAGTTAGTATAGTTAAAAGTAATATCGAACATATGATTAAATCAAAACAATGGTATATTTGTAATTTGTTTATTAAACTCATCTGGATATAAATAAAAATAAAGAAACAAACATAAAATTCATCCAGATGACTCACCTAGATATTTCATCTAGATGGAGAAATGAACAGCTCCTAAAATCTGGATAGATCATTTGGATGGATCACATAGATGGAACAGCTGGATTGAAATGGTAGATGGAGAAACGAACAACCCCTTAATACAACTCTTGATTAAAACTGAAGAACTTTTCAAATACATCAGAAACAACAAAGGTTAGTAGTTTACTTGGCGCTATGTTTGGATTTCAGCAGTAGATCCAGTTCGGGAAAAACTTGGTAAAATAACAGTGGTTGACGAAAGTAGTTAATTAAAGTTTAGATAATTTTTACAAAGAAAACATACCAATTAAAAGCATCTCGAAAGTTTCACCTCGAAAAGATGTATTTTGCTTCTATGAATGCAAGCATTTAACTTGAACTCGCCATGAGTTTTTGAAAGGTCTGAGTTTGTTGAGAGGAGTAAAAGTTGTAATCTTAGACATTTTTTTTTAGCGTAAAATGATATGGTTTTCAGCCGTAGAGATGGTGTATATATAGTTTGGTTCAGAATGAGAAGGTAAATAGGATGTTCTAACAAAATATAGTTTGTTAGTTGTGATTAGAAGGAATAGAAAAGTGAACATACGTTTTTGAATTAATTAATTTTTTTGCCTTCAATATTTAATCATCATGATTTATAGAATATTCGTTTTAAAGATTATACATGATATGCAAGTTTTGAAAACAGAATAATAAGATTGTGTTAGCTGAGTGATATCGTATTAGTTATGATGCTAGCGTAGAAATAGGTAAATTTTCTGACATTTAGTAAAATACGAAGTTACCTCCCTTTCCGGTTTAGTGCACCAATATATTCCAAAGATACTAACTACAATATCTTTAAATAATAATATTATTTAAAGCAGTTTACTGGTTTAGTTTCGAATAATATAAGGGTTACGTTGGTCAAATTTAATTTAATAGATGGTCTAGCGAACGGAATGGTTTAGCAAAATTATGGTCTAGCGAAGTAATGGATACATGATCCTGAAACGCGATATGAATTTTCAGTTTTTAATTATTTATTTTATTAAATGATGTATTTATAAAATTCATTCATATTATATTCATTAAGTAAATATTTTTTTTTTGCATCTTAAACTATCTATTTTTTTACGAATGTGTGATATCATATAAAAAAATATAAAAAAACGAGTATACATAGTTAAGTAGATAATTGTAAAAACATAAATTTTTCTTTCGTTTGCGATATCATATAAATAATGATCCGTCCAGTTAACAAAATTCATGGTTTTTTTATGTGTAACGTTTTAGTATATTTCATAAATGCAACTGAAAAAGACAAGCAAAAAAATAGTTAGTTTAATTAATGAAGTAAGAACATGTTCAAATGAGTACTTCTCTTTTAATAATATAGATGGAATGTATTAAACGACATAATTTAATTCTAGCGGCATAGATACGTAATTATTTAGGAAAATTCGGGGCTAATTTCTATTAGTAATCATGTTTTAATGTTTAGATTTTTCTTTTAAATAACAACTATGATAAGACATGCCCTAGAGTGAATTTATATGCAAAATTATTTAAAAAATATCGTATGGAAAAATAAAATTTATATTCTTGACCGAATTAATATTTTTGTCCTTTAAACAATTTTTTAAAAACGTTTTTGTTAATTACATAAATTTTTTATTAATGAGCTGATCTCATTTTAAAAATATTTTAGGTCAAAAAATCACTTATCGCATAAGAACCTAACGTTAAGGCCAAAGAATCTCAGGCCTACTATTTGGTTACAATGAAAGTATGTCAGTTCGGTTTTATATCATGATTTAGCAATTTAAAAGTTAATTATGGTTATGAGAAGTTTATGTTCACTTGCCAATCCTATCTATCTTAATATTTTTCTTATTTTCGTTTTGCTTTTTTCATTTTGGTTGTTGCTCGATATAAATATTGATTTTTGAGTTTATTCTCATTTCGTTATTTTGTTTTGGCCTGAAATTTAGAAAATATTTAAGATTTAAAATTATTAAAGACATACATACTTAGGTTAAGATCTGCGCATTGTGCAGAATAATTTTTTTATTTATTACTTATTTTATGTTTTTCTGCATATTATGAAATAATAAAATAATAATTATATATTAAATAACTAAGAAATCGGTTACTATTATCTAATAAATTGGTATGCGCATATAAATCAAACGGCCGCTCTTGTTTATTCCCAATCATTTTAGGATAAATAAATCAAAACAATCAGTCTTATCTATCGTATATGATATATAATTAAATTTAAATGAAATTAACATAGATATATAATATACTTTTAAAATGAATGTTTATTAAATGAGGTCTCTAGTCATATAATTTTATGATTATTTGCATATTTGTGAAACAGAATTTTACACCAATGATTTTTTTTAATGTGGAATGTTTACTGGTTTCAATAATTTATAATCATTTAAAAAAACAATGAACATTTCAAATTAAAATATTAAGTTTTCAATATATGTTCAATGCAGATATCAAAATATAAGTATGTACTTTCATCTGATGTATAGTTCAACTTAAACGATATGAAATATATATATTAACAGAAACACCTGTTAAAAATAAAATTATTTATTCATATGATTTTATAATAATTTTTAATATTATAGAAAAAAATTTAAACATTTATCACAAAAGTTTATGTGAGACTTTCAACAGTTTTAGTAATTTATACTCGTTTTGAAAAATTAAAAAAATACAACATATCCAAAAAAAATCTAAAATTTTATTATATGATTAATGTAATTGTGTAATTTTTATAATAATAAATAATTAAACAAAAGTGATAGAAAGTATACAAATTGTTAGCAATTCTTTATTATTTAAAATAATTAATTGCCACATATATTCTAATCACATTAGGTAATTCCGTAGGTTTTATTTAAGAAAATAATATATAATAATTTTAATTTGATAAATGAATGGTCCATAATGGACATACTATATAATATAACATTCTCTAGTAATTTAATTTTGGAGTAACAAAATTCTCAATTGATTCTCAAGCCGCCACGTAAGCAAAATTAATATTTTAATCACGTGACAACTCAGCAGAACGCTTTTTTTAATTAGTACAAACTACAGGTTATAACTTTTTAAATGTTTTTCTATTAATATATAGGGGATGATACAATCATCCTAGATATACTATCTCATACTCCCTCTGTTTCTTAATATAAGTCGTTTTAGAGAAATTTTTATGTTCCAAATTATATGACGTTTTCGGTTTTCTATGTAAAATTTATTAACAATTAATGTTATATGATCAATGATAATACACTTTCTATTTTATTATTGGTTGATTTGTGGTTAGGTAAATAATTAATGATGTTTTTGTTTAGAAAATATAAAAAATTAATGATTTCTTAATCTATGTGCACAATTTTAAAACGACTTAGATTAAAAAATGGAGGGAGTTTATAATTCTTCATTCACCATTTTCGATTCGTTACGAAGAAGATCAAAATATATATGATTTATTGCTTTTCTTTTTGAGAAATATTCCCTTATTTTGACCAGCGTATATCTCAAAAGGATTTGTTTTAAATACCTCAAGACAATTGGTTCTTTTTAAATGTCAATATCAATTAATAATGTAATTTATAAATATGGCAATGGCATGCCATTGTAGTTATTTTAGAAAATTAAGGACAGAATCATAGTAGGGATTCTGCTTTATTAGTATAGATAGATATTGTTTTAAGGGAAAACTATTTTTTTAGGCCAAAAAATGATAAGTATGTGCTATTAGACTAATCTCATATGTGTTATGTCTCATTACGCTAATTATTTTCAAAATAGCAACAATGTTCTTAAAATTTTAATTTTAATTTCGTAATTACAATTAATAAATAATTATAATATATTTAGATATATTTAATATTATAATAAAATATATTGTTAATTTTTAAAAAAAATATTTATATAGGGAAACTGAAATAATTCATAATTAAGATTTTTTTAAATAAAGCAATTTTTGAAAAAAACAATTTTTCATATGAAAACTGAATATTTTTAAATATTTTATTCCCATATTTTCGGACCTGGTTATACATATCTGTAAAATCTGTATTCTACTATATGTGGAATTAGGTGTTTTGTCTGTACATGCGGGCATAATCGTCTTACGAATATTTATTAGCTTATATCTTATTAATTCAAATATCTCGAAAAGTTTAAATTAAACATCAAATTATTTCTATATTAAATAATTTTCCATCAAAATATATGATTATTACTGAGTCATTTTTTTTAAAACACTCACATATTAAAAATATTTTATAAAATATCTTTATATAAATGTTTTTGTTTAATTAATATTCAATTATAAAAAAAAATTATCTTAATTTTTAATTTTTAATAGAAAATATTATTTTCGAATAACAACACAATGTATACAAAAATATCTTACTTTTTTAAAATGTTTAGGATATATCTTATGGTTTAAAATATTCATCTTTTTTTTTTTTTTTTTTTTAACCATCAGCAATATTCATCTATTTTTCTTAGCAAGTTTGTTTTTTTTATGTTTCTCGTAGGACATGTAATATAATATTTCTTTTGTATCAGTTGAACATAAACATGATCTTTTGTGGTAACACATATTAGCAAAATTTACAATTTTTAGAAAATGTATTTTTTTATCAAAAAGAAAATGTATTTTTAAACTAAACACTAATAAATATAAATTAATATAATAAACTGTATATGCTATCGATGAATTTATATTAACAAAATCTAAAAATATTTAATACCAAAAATATTGATATAATCCTTTCATGACATATAAGAGAATAATATTTTATATAATATTAATAAGATAACATAAAATATTTGTGTAGATAATTATCATAATTTTCTTAAAACTATTTATTATCTAATATGAATATTACTAAAATTATTTATTTGAAATCATTGATTAACCTAAGAATTTTTTATAGAATAATAAATAAGATAATATCAAATATATATATAGATAAAATATTTATGAAAACTGTTTTTACTAAAATATTTAGTAAAATTCATGGAGAAGATGACAAGTAAGCAAATTCACTTCTCAAATAATAGTATAGATACAATAAACATGTTTGAACTCGATTTCTACAGGTTTTAGTTTTATAGTAATGTATAGATTCTGATTTCTACAATTTTAGATTTATAATAATGTGTGGATTCTGATTTCTACCGATTTTAGAGCGATAGGTTAAGCGCAAAATGTATATTCGAAATATTTTTAGATTACATTATTTACGTAGATCACGTATTCTAAACATAGCAGATTCAATGAAAAAATGGATTTCATTTTCCACTTCGATAGAACACCAATTCTAATTTCTGTAGAACAGAATCTGAAATTATGATTTAAGCTTTTTTAGAGCTGGAAAAAAATACCACTAAGTTAATATAGTTATTTCATCGGTAGTTACTATTTTTCCAAATTTGTTTTGTTTGTAAAACTATTTATTTGATTTATTTTCAAAAATACTAAAGGGCATTAGAAGCAAAAGTGGTACAAAATATGAACTAACCTAATTTGACATAGTTATCATTTTTTGGCCTAAAAAATAATTTTTCCTTTTAATTATAGTATAGATCAAACATTACAATTAAGAATCTTTTAGAACGTTATATTGACCACCATTCGTGTAATCTACATCCAATATTATCAACATTAGATATAACACTCATAGTTATCATTTTTTGGCCTAAAAAACAATTTTTCCTTTTAATTATAGTATAGATAAAACATTGCAATTAAGAATCTTTTAGAATGTTATACTGACCACCATTCGTGTAAGCTACATCCAATATTATCAACATTAGATATAACACTCATGTACCTGATGTTTATAAGGTCACCTCTAGATGAACTGGATCTCTACTTTACGATAATATCATGTACATCAGCAATATGGTACATTTACACATCCTTGTGAAAACTCAAAAATCTCTTTAGATGGGTATGTATCTTATATATTGGTTTTATTTAAATTGAAAATCTTTTTAACTAAGATATTTTTGAATAGGATTGGTGTTTCTGACTTTAAAACTTATAGTATAAAACATAAATAAACAATTAAATTTTTATAACCTCAAGTATATGCAGTCAACAGATTTAATAATCAAATGTTGTGTGTGCATATTTATTCTTCCACTAATCAATGGCTGTGCAAAACTAATATCAAATTAGTCAACAGTTAGAAACAGGGGCGGATCCAGCCACTCATTTAGTATGGGGCATGCAATGTACAAAATGCTTAGACGAAGGTTATCTGCTTAGATGAAGGTTATCGACATAAATTTTATGTTAACTATTAAAGGAAAAAGAAAATTATGTGTGGGGCACAGGCCACACCCAACGCCTTCCTGCGTCCGCCCCTGGTTAGAAACGAACAGAAACTATTAGTTTTCTATTTATTAGATAACAGTATTTCATCCTTAATTTTGCGTAATCAACTCTTTGTTGAATAATAATTATGAGTAAACAATTCTTAAATATTAAAATTGCTCTATTTCAAATATTTGGGAAAAAAAAAATCATTTTCTTCTTGATTGTCATATACAAAATCATTTTCTTCTTGATTGTCATATACACATATACATAACAAAAAAGTGAAAAACTGGTTGTTGCTAACCGGGTCTCGTGGTATAGGAACCTCGGTTGAGGTGTCCGCCATCACGAGTTCGAGCCCCGGCCACAGCGGATTTAACATCCTTTCCGTTGGGGCGCTAGACCCCCTACAGGGGATAGTTGGGAACGTGGCTGCCCAGATACCAGAGTTATAAAAAAAAAAAAAAAAAAAAAAAAAAAAAAAACTGGTTGTTGCTACCACCTTGTGTAGTACGGCTTTGTCAAAAGAAAAAGGTATAACCGTGCGTCTTTGAAATACAATTAGTTACATTCAAAACTAACGCAAGTTCCCAAATACTTGCATCTAATTAGGACACGCACGAAAAAGTTTATTTTTTTTTTAATGAATAAAAAAACGGAGGCTTTTCTCTCGAACGCACTAGAAGAAACTCTAGTGAAGAAAGAGGTTCCCCCGATGTCCGGTGCCCTTTCCCAGAGTCGGAGGTCTCCCTTTCTCTAATCTCTCATTTTCTTTTTGCTCTACTCGGTGGCGTTCTCTCTTCCTGACGAGATGTTCGGTGGTCTGGACTTTATCGGAGGTCTTTGTTTCGATCTGACCGCAGCGGAGAGGAACAAGGTGGGCTGACGATGGACCTGGAAGACCGGCAAGTCGTGTGAAGGAACGGCTCCGGGTTGAGTCGGCTTTTAGGGTTCGGTGTTTGAGTTCTGTCGATTGTTTTATCTTGGTTCTGACGGCTCTAATCGACGAGGAAATGGCGTGTGGCTACGGTTTCTGTTTATCTCCTCTTAGATCTGGAAGCCGGACCTGCATGAGCTTGTCACTCATATCTGGAAGGAGTGGGGGTGAGTGAGGTAGCACGTGAAGCAGAACCGGTGCAAAGGTAACTCATTTTCCCTTCTAGACCCAGTATACTTTGGAGTTAGTCTTCGGAAGCGCGCAGGAGTCTCTTGGGAGGATGTGTGTTCGTTTGACCGAGGCTCTTGACTCTTGAGTGGCATTTTTTCAAACTTCCATCGGCTGTAAGGGCTTGTCTATGTCCCGAGCAGAATCTGGAGGTTAAGCAATATATTGTGGACAACGAGCTCCGGTACCGGTGCGTTGGTGTCCTTAAAGAGAAGATGTTTGCTCTGTGTGTGGGGAGATTTGATGGTCTTTTGTTTGGTCAAAGGAAGTCCCTCGGGGCTCATAAGGTCACACATAGGAGCAGCCTATTTGCAGTACCGCAAAGAGTGTTCATTCCAGTAGGGCTGCTCCTTCTCCTCCTCATCAGACCTGCTAGAACGCTGATGAAGCCAAAGCCTCAACCCGTCTTTTCGTCAAGATGCAAGCTCTCGTTTCTGACTCTTGGACAGACCAGATTGGGAATATGCACCCTAGGGGTGTTGACGCGGCAGGTCGTGTATATCACTCTGACCCGTTGATACCTGCCACTATCACTATGGGTCTCAATTGGAATTCTCATGTTAGGTATATTCCGTTGGCTTAGGAATATGGTTGTACTCTTGTTTTTTTAGTGGTAGAATTAAGTAGTAGAATTATGAATAAGCTTGTACTCTTGGTATTATTATTTGTATAATAGTAAACATTAAAATGTGTCATAGTCCAGCAGGTTTTCGCAAACCCATTGTCTTAAGAGGTCCCATGTTTCACTAGTACAATGGGTATTTTGGCCATTTTTCTCATTTTCCTTAATGAACATGAAAACGATAATGTCCTCATCTTCTTCCTTTGTTATTGTCAAACAGAACCCCTATTTTTGAATCTGGCTTTTTTTTCTCGCGATTTGGCCATTTTAACTCATTTTTCTTAGCTTTTACTCACTGTAACAGATTTTAAACTTAACACATAATCTTAAACTTGTAAATCAGGAAGAAGTTGATTTTTATTTGAAATCTGATTTATTGGATTTTGTGCAAAACGCCACGGTTACTTGCTGATTAGGGTTTAGAACGACGAGTAAGCGTTCAAATCCACCGCATTTTAAAACCTTTGTTATACCAAATAATTAAGACTTATTTTTGGGTTAGGGGTTCACTAATCAATAGGATTGTGTTATTTCATATTCGATATCTTTTATAAAATAAAACAAAATATTGTCAAGTTATAATATATTTTTAAAATAAAAAGATAAAAATAAATAAATTAAAAATAGTAGTAATTACAAAAAAAAAATTTAACGTCGTCAGGAAAAAACTAAACCCTAAATCATAATCCTAAAACCTAAACCCTTGGGTAAACTCTAAACTCTTGGAGAAATATTAAACTCTAAATCAAAAATACTAAACACTAAAGAGAGTGTATTCAATTGAGAGTTTTAGCTTATTTGTGTCAAAATGACAAATCCACTGTTATTGAAACATGAATTTTAAAAACTCATTTAAAATTCAGTGTTATTGAACTTGACATTTTATAAAGTACTCTGAAATCTACGGTTATTGAAAAGATTTTAAGTTGTGGAGTTTTCAAGTTTTCAAGTGATTTTAGAGTGTTTGAGTAGAGTTTCTTAGTTAAAAAAATTCAAATTCAAATCTCATGGTTTTAGGTGATATTGTAGAGTGGTTTAACAAAAATCACTTTATTCTCTGCAATTCCTTAAAATCATCTAAAAATTCATTAAAAATCAAATCATTTCAAATTTTAAATTGAATACACCCCCTAAAACACTCAAGAGTTTAAAGTTTAGGATTTAGGGTTTAGAGTTTTAGTATTTAGTGTTTTTGATTTAGAATTTATGATTTATCCAAGAGTTTAATGTTTACCCAAGGGTTTAGGGTTTCAGATTTAGGGTTTACGGATTAGGATTTAGGGTTTAGTGTTTTGTTGACGACTTTAAAAATATTTTTTAAAAAAATATTTTTTATGTAACTACTATTTTTTTTTACCTTTTATTTTAAAAACATAATATAAATTGACAATATTTTGTTTTTTTTTGTAAAAGATATCGAAGTTGAAATAATCAAATTCTAGTGGTGGGTGAACCTCTAGGTTAATCTTAGCAGATGAATCCAAGAATAACTCAATAATTAAATAGTAGGTGGTTATTACTCGTTAAATAGTGCATGTTACTTAAAAGTACTTGTTATTCGTTAAAAATATTTATTTTATGTATTTTTATTTCAAGTACTTGCAAGTAATCAAATATTTTATAGATAAATATTTGATTTTGACAAATAACAAGGGGATGGAAGTACTAGTTTTTTTTTCTGAATACTTGATAGAACGAGCACTTGATTCAAACAAGTCAAAATACAAATAATAAATCAAACAACTCGAACGAACTAAACTAAATAGCAAGTACCTGAAAATTAGCAAGTATTAACCATGTACCGAACCCTACCTTAACACATCTAGTTATTTTAAACCAAAGAAAATTAACAATGGACCAATGTATTTCTGTTGGCATATTAGCTTTAACCCGGAAACGGAAATTCCGGTGACATCACCAACACAGAAACCAAGAAAACAATTGTCCTCCCGAGACACTTGCCACGTGTATAGACAGTAAGAAGTGCCACCACCTTTCGACTTTCTATTGTCTAATGACCATAACACCTCCGTAATTGCTGACAAGAAAAAACACCTCTGTAATCACACTGATTCACTTTTGCAGCGAACAAGTTATGGAAAACGCCGTTTTAAGGGGTTTTTTAGAGCGTTTTGTTGAACCACTTAACATTAACAACCACCACTTTCCTTCGGATGGTCCCTTAGTTTTTGGAAAAATCTCATTTTAAACCATGAAATTGTAAAAATGTAACGTTTTAAACTTTGGTGCTCAAACATTCACGTTTTATTAACACATTAAACTTTGAAACTAATTTACTTCTTTACCACGTAAAAACGTAACCGTACTTTTCATTCAGTGAGAAAAATGTTTGATGTATCAGCTTTTTTTTTAAATTAAAATAAGAAAAACTAGTTAAAATAATAAAAATAAATAAAATAATAAAAATTTCAAAATTGAATTCCAAAAGAAAATAAAAAATAGAAATAAATTTAATAAATAAATAAAATAAATCAAAATGAATAAATATATTAAATTATTAATAAATTAAAACAAAATTTAAAATAATTCAGATAAAATAAAAATTCTAAAAAGAAAAACATGTACATAAATTTAACATATGCTAGTGAAAGTTTATGACATATTTGATACTAGATGATAGGCCGTCCCTTGTGCCGACTAATATATATATACCTAACAAATTTTGGTTTTAATATTTATTTTATACAAATCTCAAATTATTAAATTAGATAAATTTAAAACTAATATTATAAATTATATAGCTTCAATATTCATACTGGTCATCAATGTATTAAATATTTTTTTGTTTCATATTTTTTATTTTTGAGACGTTTATTTTGGATTAAAATCTATTTATAGTAATAGTCAAATTAAAAAAAAAGAATGAATTTGTAATAAAAACACTTATTATATTTGTGTATTGAAAGGAACTCTAGTGACACTGAAATCATTATAAACAGTCACAACTCATAAATTATCAAAAATAACAAAAGCAAATAAACATCATATATTATCAACAATATAAATTTTTAAAACGTGAAAAAAAATCAGAAACAATAAATTAGAAATAATATCTTTGTATTTTTTATATTATACTTATTTTATGTTTATTACTTGTCAATTTATTTTATGTTATTTATTATTTTATCCTAGTTCTTCGTGCTTCCATATTTTTGAATATTTTTAGCTAATTTTATTTTTTTCGTTTATAATTATTTACTATTTTGTTTAAATGTATTATTTTGATTATCTGTGATTTTTTTGTTTGAAAACTAATTTGATGTTTCTCAGTGGTGATCTGTGTTGAATATTTTTGAGTTGGCGACCAATAAAAAACAATTACGACCGCAACAATTACGGTAAACGTTAGCTTTCATCAAAGAGATCCCTTCATTAAATAAATACCTTAATATATACTATCGGAACCTTCCCGACCCACCTTTTATTCTTAAATTAACGGTGGCCACTAAAGTTTACACGTTTGGAGTATGAAATGAAACTATATAATACTTTCCTAACAAATTTTCCGGTTTTCCAACTTTCTTCCTATCACTTGGTCCTCTTTTTTAGTCTTGTAGCATCTTCAGCTTCTCTCTCCTCTACGCAGCGGAAAACCTATTTCCTCCGGCCTCTAACCGTTTTCCATTCCGGCGAATAGATTTTGTTTCTCGTGGAGAATAGCTTCCTTCTGTTTCGATAGTGTATGTGGTGGTGATTGTACTATTTGCTTGGCTCGGCTCGGCTACACGCGGCGACTCGGATCCCCGCGTTTGACTCGGTCCCTGGCTCGTTACGCGGCGGTTTCGTAGAATGTGGCTCGCCGTGTTTGCATGCCAGGCTTTGTATTGAATCCGCGGTTCGAGATCGTGATCTAGGGTTACCTCTCTGTTCGTTTTGTTCTTTGCTTGTTGCGGTTGGTTTCTTAATCCGCCGAGGGGGGAAACGGTGGCTTACGGCGACGGGCTACGGAATGCTATGGTGAGCTTCTAAATCAATTCTCTCCGTCGTGAATATTTTTCTATCCATCTGTTTTTCCTTGAATTTCTCGTGAATTAGGCGTTATATGAGATCTCTGACATTGCTCGAATTTCATCGAGTTTTATATTTTTTTTAATTTGAATTGGTTTCGTCTATTTTATCTCTGCTTCGTGATTTCATCTTCATTGGATGATCATCTCCTACACGTTTCGTTCCATTTAAATCCACGTGTGAGCTTGTGATTTGAGTAGCTATGTGGTCTGTTGAAATGGCGGCGAATCTATCTCTATAGGTCAAACATTTGTGTGTTGTAGAGGAAGCTGTCGATGGTTTACGACTCGCTTTCTTCGAAGGTGTTGAATTTTGAACTGGTCAGGTTCTTTGGTCAAAGAGATAAGGCGTTATGTGGGAGTGAAAGCGCTTAATATGACTTTTAAAAGTTCTCAAGTGTTGACCGTTTCTACTTAGCTTTTGTGGAGTTAAATATTTTGTATCTATTGTGGGTTTAGTGTGAATAGTGGACTCTCATTATATGCATGTTGAACTTTTGATGTGTATCTCGAGGAGAGCTTTTTGACACCCGGTTTTTATCCAGGCGGAAAGGAGGAGTTGCTTGTCTAAAGAGGCTAAAGATGGGTTAGAATATCTGAAACGTAAACGGCTTCAGAAAATGAGATCATGCTCTGTCAATGAAACTGTAGGCCTTAGCACAATGGCTAGAAGTGGAGGTGATGCTTTGAGACCATCTTCAGCGTCAAGTGGAATCAGATTACGGGTAACTTCTAGTGCCACAGCACCGTCATCTACTGCTAGGGGTGGCTTGAAGAAGGAAAAAGTGGAAAAGTTTGATACAGATGATCTAAAATGGACCGAGAGGCTTCCAGAATGTCCTGTTTACAGACCAACAAAAGACGAATTTGAGGATCCTTTGACTTATTTGCAGAAGATCTTCCCAGAAGCTTCAAAATATGGTAAAAACTAAAATCTCAATAGGCAAGAATTATGGCTGCTCATTAATATATTGGCTGCATCTGTTAGTTGAACCCATTGCTTGGTGTTCTCTTTAATATTAGCAAATGTATTAAATGGACAGAACATGTGCTAATGTGTAGTAGGCAATATAGTAGTCTGACCCCTTCATGGCAGCTTTATTGTAATCACTGTAATTATGTTTCTTTGTCCAATTGCTTATGCTGCCTCTGTCTTTTTCAGGTATTTGTAAGATCATATCACCTTTGACAGCAACAGTTCCTGCAGGCGCTGTGTTGATGAAAGAGAAATCCAACTTTGAGTTCACTACCAGAGTACAACCCCTTCGACTTGCTGAGTGGGATTCTGATGATAAAGTTACATTCTTCATGAGTGGGAGGTTATTATTCAACCCTGAATTATTATCTCTACGCCTTCACCTTGTATTTTGTATCTGACTATTTGTAAACTTCTCAGGAATTATACATTTCGCGAATATGAGAAAATGGCGAACAAGGTATTTGCACGTAGATATTGCAGTGGTGGCTCTTTGCCCGACTCATTCTTGGAGAAAGAGTTCTGGAAGGAAATTGCTTGTGGCAAGACTGAAACAGTTGAGTATGCGTGTGATGTAGATGGTAGCGCATTTTCATCTGCACCAGGTGACCCGCTAGGAAGCAGCAAATGGAACTTGAATGTATGTATTTACTTCAACTTTAGCTTCTCTATTGTTTTGTGTCTGGTTAAGCATTAAGGGAAACATTAGCTCGGTTGTACCTATTTGATAGTTATATGTCTTTTCTTTCTCTGCTTACAGAAAGTTTCAAGGCTTCCGAAGTCTACCCTGCGCCTTATTGAAACATCCATTCCGGTATGTTACAAGTCGTACAGTTATATTGTGGTCACATAATAAGTTTCGGTTTATCCTCTTTTTACTTGGATTTACTTGTTTCAGGGAATCACTGAACCGATGCTTTACATCGGAATGCTGTTTAGTATGTTTGCCTGGCATGTTGAAGACCATTACTTGTACAGGTAACAACAGTTAAAATAAAGTTTAGCTCAAGTATATAGGCTACTAAGGACGGCCATCTAAGTATCTTAATCTGGCTTTTCGTACCTTTTTACTTAAAACAGCATCAATTATCAGCATTGTGGAGCATCAAAAACTTGGTATGGGATTCCAGGTTCTGCAGCTCTAAAATTTGAAAAGGTGGTTAGAGAGGAGGTGTACAGTGATGATATTCTGTCGGCTGATGGAGAGGATGGAGCCTTTGATGTGCTTCTAGGGAAGACAACTATTTTCCCACCAAAGATTCTGTTGGATCATGGTGTGCCTGTATACAAGGCTGTCCAAAACCCTGGAGAGTTCATCGTCACATTTCCCAGGGCTTATCATGCTGGGTTCAGCCATGGTAAAACATTTTGTTCTGAAACTACAATACAGTTTTATAGGTCTGAGAATTGATACCGCAGACGCAGACAACTGATATTGTGATTTTTTTAGGTTTTAATTGTGGTGAGGCAGTGAACTTTGCGATGGGTGATTGGTTTCCGTTTGGAGCAATTGCTAGTTGCCGTTATGCTCATCTTAACAGATTGCCACTGCTTCCTCATGAAGAATTGATTTGTAAGGAAGCAGTGCTTTTAAACTCAAGTTCTAAACCCGAGAATCTGGATATTACACCTACGGAATTGTCAGGACAACGAAGCATCAAGACTGCGTTTGTGCACCTGATTCGTTTTCTTCATGTGGCTCGATGGTCTCTAGTGAAGTCAGGATTGTGCACCGGCCTTGTTTCGAATACATATGGAACCATCGTTTGCAGTTTGTGTAAACGTGATTGCTATTTGGCGTTTATTAACTGCTATTGCTACTCACACCCTGTATGTCTCCGTCATGGTAAAAGCTTTTTTTTTCTCTGTTATCTCCGTGAACACGTAAAAACTTCGCTATTGTTTTTTTTAGTTGACGGTGTTATTGTATCATTGTGTAGATGTTAAAAAGCTTGACCTTCCATGCGGAACAACACGTACTCTTTTCTTGAGGGATAACATTGAAGACCTGGAAACTGCTGCAAAGAAGTTCGAGAAAGAAGATGGAGTTTCAGATATGATCGCAACTGGTGAAGAGTTATACACATATCCATCGTCAATCACACTTCCAGCTGCAGAAGTCGACGGATACTCACCGTATTCCACTATATACTTTGACTTCAATACCGATGTAGAGATGTTGCAACCTGGAAATCCTGTCATGAGCTGCGAAGCAAATGCTTCATGTATCTCCTCAGTGGCTGATGATTATGAATGCTCTACAAGTGCTGATTACGTAAGTTTCTGACAAAGAGTTCACAACAAACTCACAGTTTAACAGTCTCTTTATTTCTTTCTAATATTCGATTCTCTGTATTCTTCTAAAAGCAGGTAAACAGACGAGCTAACTGTAGTAGCAGTAGTGAGTCTAAGCACTCGGAGGAAGTAGCAAGCAGCATCAGTAACAAGAAAACTCGGTTCTTCTCTGCGGTACAAGATGCACAACTAGTTGCGGATCAGGAAAGTGACGGTTCTGATTCCGAGGGTTTCAGAGTCAAACGGCGTTCTTCACTGAAATTGGAGAACAGAACAGTTGTTCTGGATACAAGAGACTCTGACCATCATCCGGTACAGAATTTCACATCATGTTTAGTATTATTTTTGACAGTCATCGTAAATTGTACAACTCTTGAGATTCTTTTTCGCGTATTTGTATATGAGAATAGGAACATAAAAGATTGAAGAATGGCACAAGTACCACGAAAGAAGATGTAGTAGTAGCAGTAGTATTAGCAGACAAAGAGAAGAACTGTTAGGAACTTCAAGCAGAAAAAAAACTCATGACCAGCAGCGAAGTTACGTGAGGATGAAGAATGAAAATCATTTTGTTGGTGGGTTTAAACGTCTGAAAGTGAAAGGGTTAATAAGACCGTAACGTGACAGTTCAATACCTCCGCCTAACTACATTTTTTATAAAAGCTGATCTCTAACAATACAGGGAAAAAAAGGATTAGAAAAGCAAAATATTCAGTATCTGATTTTTTAAGTATTTTTTTGCTATTATGGGAGAAGAAGCAACAGAACAAAAAAGGAAAGCATTAACCAAGCCGACACTGTTGGTTTCTTTTATAGGATTTTACCAAATCGTTGATTCTTTGTGTACATCTGTACACCTTTAAAACTCTCTTGTTCGCTCTGCTGTACATCTGTTTTTCTTGTTGGTTATTTTTTTTTCCCAAATTGAAATACATTCATAATCGAAATATCAATATCCTTACAAAAGCTGGCGGCAAAACAAAATAGCCTCAGAACCAAGAACTCATTGGAAACGACAACTAGAACCCACACTAGGGGTGACTTAAACCCACATTGGGGTTACTTAAAAAAAACATACATCTACACCGACATAGAACCAAATAAACGGTTACCATCTACGCAGGAGAAGAACAGAAAACTTAGTAGACTTTAAAGCTGAGGGAAAGCCAATGATCGAGAATTACCGCTGCTACCCATAGACCGCCACTCGATAACCTCCACTTCTACATCCAAACCACACTTATCGCTGCTGCCTCGCATGCCAATCGATAAGACCAAGAACCAGAGACTTCATAACTCGACAAGGGAAACCGCTGCTCAGTCCACACACCTTGTTGGTTATTACTGTCAACAAAAAGGTTTTTCTTTTATTTCCCAAATTTTGTTACGTCTCATCTCTTAGAAAACGCAAAGATTCAATTTATTTTCCCAGAGACGGCAATCCAAAGCTTCTAACCATATCCGGATGATGATAAGATATTTTCTTAAGTTTTAAAACAAATTCTTGAGATGCGGATTTCGACTATTCGTTTGATACACATAACATACTGACATACAACTGATAGTTGTTAACTAACGTAGAAGCTAACAATTATGACAACGTTGGTAATGGGACCAAAGCGTTGTTCTGGTACGACTATTGGACTGAGTTAGGTCCTTTAATCCTCCTCTTAGGTTCATCCGGGCCGAGGTCTCTTAGGATTCCTCTCTCAGCCATAGTCTCTCAAGCTGTTCGTAACGGTCACTGGAACCTGCCTCCGACGCCCTCTGAAAATGCTCTGACCCTTCAGATTATTCTATCTACTATGTCGGTTCCATCTGCAACTAGCACCGATGACGTGTATTTGTGGAGGCAAGGTACTGGTGGTTTTGGTCCATCTTTCTCATCGAGGGTTACTTGGGAGAGAATCCGTGTTCCTAACCCCCCAGTTGATTGGCACAAGGTGGTTTGGTTTAAGGACGAAGTTCCTCGGTATTCCTTTATCACTTGGACTGCTTTCCTTGGTAGATTACCAACCCGAGATCGTCTAATCTCTTGGGGACTTCAAGTTCCGCCAGGTTGTGTCCTTTGCTCTCTCGCTGATGAGTCTATTAGTCATTTATTCTTCGATTGTTCTTTTGCGGTTGCTACTTGGAGTCGTTTTTGTGGCAGGTACATGGTGTCTCCACCGGCATCACTAGCTGCAGTTGTTAGCTTGTGTCAGAACCTCCAGGGCCCTCATGCTCCGCGCGCAGTAGCGGTTTTGAAGCTCCTCAACCAGGTCGTCATCTACTCTCTTTGGCGTGAGCGGAATGCTCGTATCTTCAAAGGCGTCTCGACATCTCAGGAAGCTACTTTCAGGGTGGTGGATCGCGCAATGCGTGATAGGCTCCTATCTGTGCCTAGGACCGCAGCGTCTGCTCGCTATCCTTCTCTTCTTGAGCTCTATTTCTGTTTTATCTCCCCTTATAGTTAATGCTGCTACATTTCTCTCTTGCTGTTGTTGTTGTTCTTGTGTTCTCTGCTCCTTTCCTTTTTCTTTTGTGTAATAAGTTGTGAGCCACAACATGTAAAAAACTCAAAAAGCTGTATAAATCTTAACATTTAGACCCAAAAAAAAAAACAATTATGAAAACTTGTTTTCGCTAATACCATCGACCCTACCATATAAAACTTATTTAATTTCACAATTGTAAGGAAATAAAATAAACAATTTGGGTTTGAGTTGAGAAAAGGAAATAACAACTATTGGGCCTTTAACAAAAGGCCCAATTCATTTGCCCACACCTGTAATAGCTTTTGTTGAGCGAATCATAATGTGCGTTGGGGTTTAACGAGGGTTACCAGTCTCCTCTCCTCCACCATTTCCTTCGATTAATTCATCTCTGTAAGAACTTCTCGCTTAATCTCCCTCTGAATCTCTGATTCCTCAATCATCCTAACATCATATAGTCACATAAATTTCCCAGCACACACAAAAAAAAAAATGCGTCGAAGCTTCTCTATCATAGGCCCTACCAAATGGCTCAAACACTCCTCTCCTTACAGCAACACAGTCTTCTCCTTCTCCTTGACCAATCCCAAACCCAACACCTCTCCACCAACTCTCCTCCGCTCCCTCTCCTACTTCTCCCCTCACCAACGCCAACAACCCCCAGATCCCGACGACCCAACCAACCTCCTCAAAGAAGACGGAGTCTCCCTCTGCTCCCACATGTGGCTCGAAAACTTCAAAAACCCACACAAAACCTCCACCAACCTCACCTCCTACCTCCGCCGCTTCGAGCTCTGGGTCCTCGCCTACCAGAAAGTCTCCTGCGACGAGCTCGGCGCCTACGTCCCACGCAGCTCCATCCAGCGATCCGCCCTAGAGAATCTCCTAGCCCTCAGAAACTCCGTCCTCGACGACCGGTTCAAATGGGGAGCTCGCCTCGACTTCTACATCAAATCCCCTCGTGACAAGACCGACTACGAGTCTCTATCCAAGCGCAAGATCAAAGCCATCTTAACCACCACGCAGCCTACTCCGTTCCAGGACAGGATAGTTCAAGAAGTGCTGCTGATGATTCTCGAACCGGTTTACGAGTCCCGGTTCTCTCAGAAGTCCTTCGCGTTTCGCCCCGGGAGGACGGCGCATACTGTTTTGAGAGTGATTCGTAGGAACTTCGCTGGCTACTTGTGGTATGTGAAAGGGGACTTGAGTGTGGTTTTGGATGGGATGAAAGTTGGGTTTGTGGTTAGTTCTCTGATGAGAGACGTTAGAGATAAGAAAGTCATCGACTTGATTAAATCCGCGTTGGTTACTCCCGTTGTAACAACGACTAAGGTCGATGGAGAGGAGAAGAAGAAGACTAAGAAGAGAAAGTATCAGAAGAAACGCGTCTTGGCTGATGATGAGCCCAAGCCTGACCCTTACTGGTTAGAGACTTTCTTCGGTTTTGCACCTGAAGAAGCTAACAAGTCTCCTCAGTGGGGACATTGTGGGATACTGAGTCCTCTTCTTGTTAACGTATGTCTCGACGAGCTTGACCGTTACATGGAGGCAAAAGTTAAAGACTTTTACCGTCCTTCGAAAAGCGACGTTATATGGAACAGCCCCGAAGGAGAAGGTAATGATCAAGGGAACACTTCGTGGCCTGAGTTCGTCCCCACGAGCGGTCCTGACAAGACGAGGAAAATGGATTACGTTAGGTACGGTGGCCATATACTGATAGGAGTCCGTGGACCGCGAGCTGATGCCGCGACGTTGAGGAAAGAGCTGATTGAGTTTGTTGATCAGAAGTATATGCTGAGGCTGGATAATGAGAATCTCCCTATAGAGCATATAACCAAAGGTATCATGTTTCTTGATCATGTTCTGTGTCGTCGCGTTGTGTATCCGACTTTGAGGTATACCGCTACGGGAGGGAAGATCATAAGCGAGAAAGGTGTCGGGACGCTTTTGTCCGTTACAGCGAGTTTGAAGCAGTGTATCAAACAGTTTAGGAAGCTGAACTTTATAAAAGGAGACCGTGATCCTGATCCTCAGCCTTGTTTCAGAATGTTCCACGCTACTCAAGCTCATACCAACGCGCAGATGAATAAGTTTCTGACTACAGTTGCTGAGTGGTACCGGTTTGCTGATAACCGGAAGAAGATTGTGAATTTTTGCTCTTATATCGTCCGTGGCTCGCTCGCTAAGCTTTATGCTGCAAAGTATAAGCTTAGGTCACGAGCCAAAGTGTATAAAGGAGCTTCTAGGAATCTGAGCCGTCCATTGAAGGAGAAGAAAGGTTTGTCTCCGGAGTATAACAATCTGTTGAGAATGGGACTTGCTGAGTCTATTGATGGGCTTGTTTACACGAGAATGTCTCTTGTTCCTGAGACTGATTACTCGCCTTTTCCGGCTAACTGGAGGCCGGAGCACGAGAAGTTTCTGATGGAGTACTTAACGCTAGATGAACCGAAGACTTTGGAGGAGCAGAAGAGGTTTATCAGAGAGAATGGGCTAGTTTCTCCTCAGGACTACACGTCGATGTTGGTGTGGAACTATAAGAGAAATGCTATTCCCATGGATCAGGTTTCGATTCTTAAGGATCAACCTTTCTTGTTGGGGTCATCAAGTAACTACAACCGTGACAATGATGATGATGATGATGATGAAGAGAAGAGTAAAGAAGAAGATGATGAAGATAACGACGATGGGCTTCACATTGCACGCATGTAAGAAAACAGAAACTATTGCGTTATACTCTTCTATGAAACTTGTACGGCTTGGTAGGTCTCTGAACCGGTTTGTTTTCGGTTTATGAAATAGTATCATTTGCTTTGGTTAGATTTGGCTTAGGTATCAATTTTGGATTTGATCAAAAGATTTTGAAAGATAAAGGTTTTCTTTCTTTCGGTTTGGATTTGCTTGACCGGATTGAACAAACTCAAGTACCGGGGTAATGTATCTAAACCGGAAAATGTAGTGTATAAGCACCAAATTTATCAATAGCTAGAAACATTTCGGTTTAACTAAAGCTTTTGTGGTCTGTAATGTATGCAGATAACTGATTGGCTATAGAGGCTACGAGCATTGCTTCTACAGTGATATTACTCTATAAGGTACATTTGTCAAGGTTATTATATGTTAAAACTACACCTTTAGTATATTCATTTCAACATTTTTGTAAAATCTAAAGGAATAAGAATCATCTGAGTCAAAAACTCGTTATCTCTTGTAAACGGAGATATCCGAGGCGGGTCTCTTGTTTCGAATCTAGTTTCGCAAAATCTCGTCGCATTCAGTGCAGAACTCATAACGAAGATTGCTGTTTTGTAATCACGCACTCTAACGCTTGTCACAGCTTCCTTCAAGGTCACAGCATTGTCTTTGTAAATCATGGCGCAGTCTTTGATTACCATTCCGAGAACACTGTTTTTCCCGTAGTCCTTCTCCTCGAGAATCTTGTCAGCCTTTGCTTCCAAGCTCCTCGACCTCATCCCAGCGTTTTTCATCGAGGCCGTGGCTAATTCGCCCAGACTTTGTGCGGTTTTGCTGCGTTGGTGCCCTTCTAGAGACTTGATGCAGAAATCGAGTCTGAGTTTCGGGTCTCTAGCTGCTGCTTTCTTGCAAGAAGTTTGAATGAGAGATTGTGTGTTTGCTGTGAAAATGTTTATGAGGAGAAAGAACATAATAGCAAGGTTAATCAAGAATTTCATTTTTCTTTTTCTTTATGAGAGGAGCAGAGGAGATTGTAATGAGAAGAATCGATTGTTGGAGAAAGTTAATTACTGAAACTTAAAAAAAATGATATGGTTGATGTTTCTGTGAAATGTGATTGGTAACTAACACAGTGGCCTTTTTTGTAGAGTGCTCATGTCACGCTTTACCACTCCGCTTACGTCGTTTGCCTATTATCACTCTTGTACTCCGTTGTTTCTTGCCTTTTATGTTTGAACTTAAAATAAATAGTAGATAAATGTTGATTAAATATTTGAATTAGTATCTTCTTATATAAAGCTCTGTTTATTGTTATAATAATTTCTGTGAAGTAATTGAGAAGCTACATTTTACAAGATGGACTTTCTGTCTTGACTGTAATAACAAGACCTATTCACAGGACTCGGATGAACTGCGCCTCACTATTAAATAATTTTATAGCTTTTTCTTATTATTTTTACATCTTCGGTATTCAGTACATAATAATATGATAACAGCAACCTTAATTGTATTTTACCAGGAAAATCACAATTATATTATGATATTTTTTAATAATACAATTAATTGTGAAATAGAAAAAATGAATAAAATTGTCTTTTACTTTTGAGATCAGAATGGTCTCTTTAGTTTGAGAAGGTTACATGAAAAGACACATTTCGTCTTTTCTTTGCAGCAAAAGACACATTATGGTTTTAACACACTTTACTTGTACGGTTTGGTAGATTCGAGACCAAAATACTCATGTCTTATTTTTAGAAGGAAGCAACGATAAAACTAGTTATTTCTTTTTATGTTAATAAATTAAACGGTGTGTTTTGCTAGGATATGATGGTTACAAAGTCGTGGATAGGAAATAATGGTTAGGCATGTATGTTAGGACGCATTTTTATTGTTGTGGACGTGATTGTTGTGGTTAGGATACAAAAGATACAAAGTTTCTAGCACATAAAGTATGAATGTGATACGGTGAATAAGTCAAATAACTTAATAAGCATACATAATGTTTGATAATATAAAAGACATAGAAACCGCATATATTACCAAAGTATACATAATGTTTGGGAAGGGGATGTATGGACAGGCGTGATGTTTCCAAGTCAGTAACCACGAACTTCACATCCATAACCACACAACTTCATTTACATTATCTATCATCACCACAGTCTCCACCTCTGTATCCACTTTCGTATCCATCGCCTATGTATCCATAACCACCATGGCCTCCACTCCGGTGTCAACCACCATCTCCACCTCCACCTCCGTATCCCTCCAACTCTTCCGTCTTCCACCTCCACCGTATCCACCACCATCTCCTCATCTCGAGCAACCACCTTAGAATCCACCATCTTCATATCCATAACCACCTTCTTAAATCACCATAATTAGTCTCGTCGGAACTCAGATCTCCTCAGCGACTTCACCACAATCCCAGATCTCCGCTCAAGCTTCAAAAGCTCACTGCTTTCAACTTCAGTCTCAATTCGAACCTTCTTGACGGATTAATTGTCTTAGTCACCGGAGCTAGATTTTGGAATTCGCTCTCCTCTGTGACTTCACTAAACTCTCCAAATCTCCTCCGTTCAAGTCCATAAAGCTTGAATCTGGTTCTAGTAATAGCCATGGTAGCTACAACCATCTTCTCCTCCACCGCCAATTTCTTCCAATCTAAATCCTCACTGGCCTTTGTCCCTTTTGTCCCTGACCACCTCCTCTGTCAGTTCCACACAATCCACACCGCCATCAACCACCTCACAAACCACCAGCAAGAAAAGTCCATTTCAACTGCTTCCAGCCTTCCACCGTCTCCTCCTCCGTGTCGTAAGATCTCCTCATCTACTCTAAGTTATCCTCATAGCTTATGCTTGACATAACAACCCTGACCTCTACAAGTACATGAACTACACTCCTTTCTCTCTTTGCCCTTCCGATTTGGTTAAACTCATCCTCCGTGGCTGCCACACACGCTATCGTTGCTTCTCGTGTACGCTGCGTAATTCTACAGACACGAAACCACGACAATTATTTTCGGTGAGAGACATGTCATGTGATGGAGGAGGAGCCTGAGTCTTGGTGAAAGACAAAAGACCGGTGGATTTCTCATCTAATTTGATTTTTGTTTTTCACATTTACTCAATCTGGAATCTGAAATCGAGAAACGAAGAAGAAAATAAATTGTTATGTTTTTTTTATTAACTTTTTCATTTTCTTTTTTTCTTTAATTTGGTTTAGAAGAAACTAGAGATGGTGTAGTACAAAGATAGTAAAGTCTTTTTCGCAACTAAAAAGTGTGTCTAGTATTCAATGTGTCTTTGAGTGCAATTGATACGTTGAAATGTGTCTTTGATTGTAATTTTCTGCTTTATTTTTCGTTATTTTTTACACCACTAAATTAGTGATGTTGTAAAGGTATTTGAAACAGGACTAAATTGCAAGTAACGAGTTTTGACCAAAAAAAAAATTGCAAGTAACGAGTTTATACTTTTTGAAAGGCGCATCTGGAGATCAACTTAATGGGCTGCTTATTAGGCCCATGATAGGTTACTCGAAGCCTTTCCAAACCTACAATCTCAGTCTCCCCTGCCGCTATAAATAAAGCAAGTAAAGCATTATCCTTGTACACTCGCTTTTTTACACACTCCACTTTCCAAAAGCAAAAGAAAAAACAGCTAAAACAGCGTCGTTTCGAGGATGAACAAAGCAGGCAGCTCCGGCGGAGGCCCAGGATATTCCCACAAAGACTGGCCGAAACACTTTCCACCAATCCGTACGTCTTCTTCTTCCTTAACACATTTATTCTTACAAAAGTTGTTATTTTATCTTTTAATCTGTTAACAAATCTTTTATTATGGATACGTTTTTGTTGTGTGTATGTCTTGTAGCGAGGAACCAATTCCAGAAAAGCGGTCACCAGTCTGTGTACGAGCTGAAGGAGACGAAGACCTCACGCGTTGCTAGGATAGACACGCCTGGGTGCACCGTGACAAGCCTCGTCTACTGGATCGACGGCAAAAACCTCCACTTCTTCGCCGACGAACCCGACATGCCCGAGTACAGCTACGACGGACGCAAATACGGAGGCACGATGGTGTTCGATCCAGTGTCTTACGATATGAACAAAGCTAGGGCTAAGCTTGTCAACGGAGTCCTCTGGATCACCGTTCCCAAGATCCAGCGCGTGAATGCCAAGGCGGTTACCATTGAGAAGATGCTGAACGTCAAGATCACAGGAGACGACATGGTTTGATGTGAGCCCGTACGTACGTCTTTTGTCTTTATCTCCGTGTGTCGTGGCACTTGCCTCTCGTTATGGTGTCTAGCTAGGGTTTATGGTCTAGTCTTCTCTATGACTTTCTTATTTTCATTTCTGGCTTTTAATAAATGTGTCTCTATGACGTGGACATTGTTGCATGTGGCTTGTGTTAAATTGTTAGTCTTTATCGTTTATTTATGGTTAAGTGTGTTTTTAATTTCTTCTACGTAAATGTCATCAAAAACATGTCTTCGAGTCTATAACGAGATATTTAATTAGTGTTTTATTTAAAACAACAAACTTTAAATTGTCGTCAGAACATATAGATTTTAAAATAATAAATTTGATACAGAAACAAGGAAAGGAGATGTTGCTTTGCATTGTTAACTTTTGTTTGTCGTATGTGAAAAGTAAATAAGGAGGGAGTAAAAAAAGTGACAGCTCGTTGTTTTAACCTAAGAGAATCATTGACGTCAGCCATGCAGCCTCTAGCATGCATTCATGATCTTTCTGTAAAAAAGTTTTGAAATAAAGAGAGAGACGAGGTTGCCTCATTTCACTGTTTTGTCGCATTCATAAACCCCGGTTCTAAACCACGGTAAAAAAGTTTTGAAATAAAGAGATGGACAGCTGTAGTACTCCCCGGTTAACAATTCATAAAAGAAAGCCAATTATTTTAACAGTGGTTTTTTTTTTTTAAACACATAAACCAAGCGATGACACAGTGGTTTTTTTTCCTTTGAATTCAATTTTAACAGTGGTTAAAATGTTTAAAAGATAAGAGGTAACATTGTGACAAAAAAAAAAAAAGATAAGAGGTAACATTAAAGCAAGCGATGACCAGTCAAAGAGCCTCATCCTACTTCGTCTTAGCTGCTTCGTTTGTACCAGTATATCAAACAACAAAATCCTAATCCATTTTTACGCAACCGAGAGTTGAAAGAAAAAGAAAGAGAAAGAAGAAGAAAGAGAGATGGCTTCGGTCATTGACTTGTCGAGGATTCCTTACATCCGTGGTCTGCGTGTCTCTTTCTTTCTCCTTATCTCTTCCATCAATTAGTCTCCCTTATTACATTTGTTCATGTTTCAAAGTTATAAACAAATGAAACGTCTTTTAACATGATTTTTTTTTGGCAAAGATTTACTCTTTTTCGATCCTCCATGAAAATAAAGTTTCATTTCTTGATTGATCTTAGTTTTGATACTCTCTTCTTTGGCTCTGTTTAACATGAAACTTGTTACAAAGATTTACCTTTTACCTCCATGAAGAATAAAGTTTCCTTCTTTTGTTGATTTTATTTTGCTAGTCTCTTCTTTGACTCGTTCTCCTTTGTAATGAAACAGGGAGGCTCCACGCGACCAACAATCAGTTCCAGAGATACGGTCCAAAGGGTTTCATGGAAATCAAAGTCCTTCACAACGACAACCTCTACGTCCGCGTCGACTTGCCCGGTGTTCCAGACGACGCTATCCGCTACAGAGTCGACGCCGTGAGACAAAAGGTTGTCTTTTTCTCCGGCGAAGAAACTCCCAGCGCCGGCGACAAGGTTGACGACGTTCGTGAGTACTCCGGGACAGCCGGTTTGGGCTGTGACTGCTGTGAGATCACCGGCGTGGAGGCCAAGATGAAAGATGGAGTCTTGAGGATGATTCTCTCAAAGGGTCAAGGTGAAGGACCACGACAAGAAGTGTACCAACACTCTGCCTCCTAACTCAGGTTCGATTCCCATTCAAATCACACCTTTTGCTTATCCGTGGCGTTATTGTAAATTTAAATGTTCCATTTGCTGTGGTTCATAGGCAAATCGGGAAGATATGATATAGGTAATTCTGCAATTGACATGGTTGAAGTGGAGGATCATCCGTTTGTGGTGAAAGGTCGCAAGGGAACGTTCACTTCAGCACGAACATCTGACGGATGTTATCACCTTTCAGTGGATCTACCAGGTGTTTCTAGCGATGACATATTCGTGCTTCCAAATGAGAATGAATTCAAGTTCATTGCTGAGAACAAGAGCGTGTACGAGCACGACGAGAGTTGCCGTATTTTCATTGGAGCCGTCAACAAGCGTACATGTTGTTCCCATGGGATTCCACTTCTTGACCACAACATCGCTTGGGATGCTGAGTTTGGTGTTCTCAAAGTGCGTGTTTCACCTCCTCCTCTCAACAACAATGATCAGTAATCATGCATCACTCCTATGATATCCTATGTCTCTTGCGTCTCGTTATGGTGTCTAAGCTAGCTAAGGTTTATGGTCTAGTCTTCTCTATGAGGTCTAGTCTTCTCTATGACTTTTTTTTTTATCATTTCTGGTTTTTAATAAATGTATCTACGTGACGTGGACTTTTTTTTGCATGTGGTTTGTGTTTATCATCTTTTATCGTTTATGGTTATGTACGTGTTTTTAATTTCTTCTACGTAAAATGTCATTCGTCTATAACGAGATATTTTAATGGGCGTTTTGTTAAAACAACAAACTTTAAATTGTCTTTATAACAAATAAAAAACTTTATAATACTTAATACCAAGAAACTATGCAGAATAAAATTTAGAGAAATTGCGCTCCCTACACAACACTTTTATCATAATTAGCCTCATACCCTAAATCCCACAATCTTCTACCTTATTCCATAGACACAAATCAGTCAAATCACAGGTATTCTCTTTTTTTTTGGGTTTTCAACCGATTGCTTCTAAAATTTAAAGTAATTTGGATAAACTTCTAACAATGGTTGAAAACTTTACAAAAGATCGAATTGATTCAAAAAAAAGACGTTGCATTGAGAGTTCGTATGTCTTTTGCCTTATCCGTGTCTATCGTTTCTCTTGCGTGTCTACTGTCTAGGGCAGGTTTGTATGGTCTTTCTTGTTAGCGTTAATGGAGGGTGAACTTTTATTAAAAATTTGGATTAATGTTTATCTATATGTTTAATGGTTAAGTGCTTTTGATATCATCTCATGAATGTGGTCAAAACGTTTTCTTTGAATCTAAATCGAGATATTTAAGGGATGTTTTACAAAGTAGCAAACTTTAAATTGTTGTCAAAAACAAACAAACAAACGAAAAAAATCTATCTTCTTCTAATACTAAAAGGGGAATGGGGTGAGTGTCCAGATCATTTAATTTAATCCTCCAATAAAAATACTTATTCTTGGGTTCACCCTCTACGGAAAGTTCACCGATCAATAGGATTGTGTTATTTCATATTTGGTATTTTTTAAAAAAGGAAACAAAATATTGTCAAATTATATTATCTTTTTAAAATTAAAAGGTAAAAAAAAATAAATAAAAAATAGTAGTAATTACAAAAAAAAATATTTTTAACGTCGTCAGCAAAACATTAAACCCTAAATCCTAATCCCTAAACCTTAAATCCTAAACCCTAAACTCTTGGGTAAACTCTAAACCCTAGGATAAATCTTAAACTCTAGGATAAATCTTAAACTCTAAATCAAAATCGCTAAACACTAAAACACTCAAGGGTTTAGGGTTTAGGATTTAGGGTTTAGAGTTTTAGGGTTTAGTGTTTTTATTTAGAGTTTAGGATTTATCCAAGGGTTTAGGTTTTACCCAAGGGTTTAGAGTTTACCCAAGGGTTTAGGGTTTACCCAAGGGTTTAGGTTTATCCAAATGTTTAGAATTTAGGGTTTAGGGATTAGGATTTAGGGTTTAGTGTTTTGCTAACGACGTTAAAAAAAAAAATTAATTCTATTTTCTGTAACTACTATTTTTTTTTTTACTTTTTTATTTTAAAAACATAATATAACTTGATAATATTTTGTTTCCCGTTTTAAAAAATATCGAATTTGAAATAAAGAAATCATATTGGTCGGTGAACCTAGAGGAACCCAAGAATAACTCCAATAAGAAACCACTAATTTGCCATGTCACGTTGAATTTTAGCTTACACCAAATAAACACGTAAAGCCACTCAATTTCATTAACAAAATTGTATTTGGACATCTTCTTTTCCTTAACTCTCCAAATAATTTGAGGACAGCAAGTGCATCTGCGACGTCTAATAGAGTTCTCCTTGTGCCGTTGTGCGTTACGTTTCCAGCCTGGACCCTTCTCCGCTCTCTCCTCATTTGTTTTTAACGAAGTCTCCATGGATTAGCTGAATCGGAGGTCCGTTTTCCTTAAATACATTTTTTTGGGAAATGTAATTTGTTTGGAGCTGCTTATGATTGTCAGTTTCAGTTCATCTCACTAATAAAATTGAACACATGCTACATTTATTCAGGGATTCTTCACAACAAAAAGCAAAGACATCTATTTTGTTGCTGTTTCACTCACAGTTATGTCCTCTGGGAGTTTCAAGACAACCCAGTTGTGATTGAGGGAGACATGTTCAGGTTCCGCGCTCATTCCAAGAGTTTGAAGCTAACTGTGGTATGAGAGGTGATTTAGCTGGCTATAGTATCTGCTCACTCTTTTGGCTGCTGCCTCCTTCTACTCCGTCCAAGACCGGGCGTTCTTTGAGAGACCTTCATGTTATCTGCAACACACGTTAAAGAAATTAGCTGTATGTGTCATTAACTGTCTCACAATTACAGTTGGCAATTTCAGGGGACCTCTGATTAACGTCTTTACCTTTGAGACCAGGCTGCTCATGAGTTGTACAACAAGTACAACGAAAGTCTCTCCAACGTATTAGGTAAGACGTTTCCAAGTTATAGTCAAGAACATCTTGATTAAATCAATCACGAACCAGTATCTTGATTAATTTGCATTGTATTTATCAACCACACACAGTCTGAAGTCTTTTTAATTGTCTGATTTTATTCCACTACGTCCAAATCATACATATGGATATGGTTAACATAAAGCTCACAGTTAGTTTTTATTACTCATGGTAACATGAGGCACACAATATCAAGCTCCAATGGTCTTCTTGAGATTTAAATTTATTACTCATTGTTGTTGTGTTTTGATTCTATGGGAATAGATGGTGATTTGATTGTTTTATCTGGTCCAGGGAGAACCGGAGGTGCTAAGCAAAGGGAGAGCAAGTGTGAGCTGAAGGAATGTTGTTTGATTTGCCCACCTCCATTAAAAAAAAAAAAAGGTACGTCTGTAAAATTGGCTAATTGGTTTCTGATTACGTATGCTTTAGTAAACTAAAATGAATTGTGTGGTAATAAGCTACTCTTATAACTTTTTGTCTACGGTACTTTTGAGAAGTCTCTTGGTTTTGCTCAAGTGCTTTATTTCTTAACTAGTGTTGGTCCTACGTACGGGTAAATAATCCTAGACAATTATAACAACTAACAGTAATAATAAGCTAAATCTCTATTTACCATATTACTCTAATCTTGTCACACACAGCACCACAATATGCCATCTTTACGTTTTTAATGGCAAGTTTAGCTAGATTTTTTTTGCATATATCCATGATAAACTAAAAATTCAGCCAAATTTTTTAATTAACATTAAAAATATAACAATAAGATTATAACTTTCCATCTTAACAAAAAGAAAAGTGCTAAACTATTACCTTTAGTATTCCATAGACTGATTTTTAAATATATTTGTGCTATCTTGTTGCTCATTCCTCTTCTTGTAAATAATCTATAAAAAACACTTCAAACAGAATCATACAAAAAAGTATTACCCTGAGAAGTAGATAAAGATAATTTTGACAAAAAAAGAAATCATAAAGTTATCTCGAGTTTTGATGCTACACACAAAACCTAAAAATAATTAAAAGAAATGAAACGATTAAAAAAAGATGACAATAAAAGGATGAAAAAAAACATTTTGAGTTAACACTGGATTCTGTGCGTAGCACAGAAATTTCTACCAAAAAAAACATTTTGAGTTAACACATGATTTTGGCTAAGACACTTCTACAATTTGATGGTCAAACCACCATTAAAGATTTAAGGCCCTGGTTATTTTTCTAAAGACAATAAAGTAAATAAAAGTATTTTTACCTGAAATTCAGAATGGTCAAACTTTTTGCATATCCACATCAGCTTCATGCTTCTTCAAGTGAGCTTTGTTTTTTTCATACATGTCTGCAGAAAAATTAAAATAAATTTCAAAACTGAGCGATACAAATATTTATGCTATATTTTATATGAACTCCAAGATTACTCTATCATTATCCCTACGCAATTTTAAACTCGACCGCCATATTAAAAAAATTAAGTATTAATCCAGACAATGAATGATAAAAATTTAGAACTTGTACAAAAAAAAGAAGATATGAAGAAACCTATCAAGAATTCAAGATCAAAACTGAAAATTTTGGAGAGATGAAGGATCGCTTGTTTTGCTTCGTTGAGCAACTGGAGATTGTAAAAGAGATTCTTAACTTTTAATGAAGGTCGTAAAAAAATTTGTTGATTAGTTGAATTTATATGCTATAACTGAAAAACAGTTTACGCGAAAGAGGTGGAAATCGTGGTTTTAGAAAGAAGTGAAAATTTTTAATATTTTGTATCTTCGAGTGAGAAATAATCTAGAGAAAAAACTGTAATAATAATGCATTTAATTTTTTCTAATTAATTTTGAAGCACAAACCATGGCAAAATTTTATTGACCACGTAACTTGTGATTTATTATAGAAGAGATGTTGCTCATATCTTCTGAAAATCCTTCTATATTTTGTTCATTTAGAACCATATGTAGACGAAGGTGGAGACCCTTACTATTGGAGAGATCTATGCCTTTCTGAAACATGAAGCAGTTCAGGTAATTTTTAAAGTCTGGTAGACCCATAAAGCATACATAGCAAGTACGTTTAAGAACAGCTTTTGATCAATTGTAGGTGGCATATTTTGATTGTTTCGCAACAATAGATGACGCTGACCACAAGGGGTGGTGGTTTATATCGCCTGCCATACTAAAGCTAACAGAGGGACAACTTCACTGATGTGTCCAAAATGCAGAGACATCAACGTGACTGGAGTTGCAATGTACATTACAAAGCCCTCGCCTTACACTTTTGCCTAACAAGTTGTTCACGTGTGCTTTCTCTTTGTAACAGGTACTGTGATGAGATCTCTGTCTATGAGGCAACTTTTGTGCTCCTTGGTCCTGAGCCTAACAGAGAGTCAGGCGTAGAAGCTTATTGACTACTACTTCGAGGTTACTACTCATACTCATCTTATATTTCACCTCCCAAACTGACTTAATCATGTTTGATATGGCAGGCTAATGGGTGCTAACCATGAGATGCCAGCTCCACAATGTTTGGTGGATACATTTGGCCAAACACACAAATTCAGGGTCAAAAGTCTCAAGCTACAATTTTACAGTTAAGAGAGACCATAACTGTGACAAAGGTTGTTTGTCCTGCCACCATTTGGAGTAGTAGCAGAAATCCAACCTGACGCAATTGATGAAACAGCACATGCTCCTTGAGTGTAATTCAATTCTGCCATGGATGGAACCTGCAGCACAGGGTCTTCAGCTGAGCCAAGTGCATCCATCAAGGAGAGTGACGTGCAGGAGACGTAACTAAACCAGCCACAATCCAACAATCCAATCCATGGTTGCTTTGTAGGACCATTATCTATCTTTATCTAAGCTGTTTCGTTTTTTTCTCTTAGATTTCTCTTTTATTTTTTTTTACCTTCCACCTTTCGCTTGGCTTTTTCATACAAACGCGTTTTCATAGGGATTCTCTTTGGTGTTGTTCAGAAAAAGTGATTTCCCTTTGGTTTTTACCCCTACAACTTTTGGCATTTTTTTTTTTTTTGTACCACCACTTAATTTCATTCATTCAACCTTGTTCTGATACAATACAAGAGGGAATATTACATCCTCTTTGCAAGAAAGCATAAAGTACAGAGATAGGTAAAACTAAATCAGATAAATCTTCCAAAGAAGGTGACAGCGAATTCAAAACAAAGCTTGAATGCGTCAAAAAAGCATTCCTGACAAAGTCAGACAGCTGGAGAATAATCACACAAGGCGACGTTAAGAGACATCCCTCACCAACGAAAACAATCAAATTATTCTCTGTACAGACCGCTTCACAAGATAACAAACCGGTGAGTAAACTGAAGCAAAGCCTCGGTAATAGACCCGAGAAAACATCTCCTTTCATAGAGAGGAGGCATGGTTGCAAAGTACTCTTCTCGGTAGAGGAAGAGGTTGAAGCCGTAAGCAAACACGGTGTATCCACCGAAACAATCTTCATAAAAGAGAGGTATAACAATAATCGCATAACAAAGACCCTAATGAATCCATCAGAAATCTTGAAGCTCTTCACACAAACCCACACATCAGAAGTCAATCGCATAGTCACTTTTACAGTTCTTATACCACAAGACTAAAAGGGCCAGGCCCATAAAATTAGTACCCTCGGGTTGGAGACAACCATTCGCTTTACCGGAGACGGGGAGTACTTGAGAGATACGCCGAAATTGGAGATGGGTGGTGAGGAGACGGGAACGTCGAACGGTGGAGATGGATGCTCATCGGAGCAAGTGGTTGAAACCCAACAGATCTTCTCGGAAACCCAGAGGAGACTGCCAAACCGGTATACTTTCGAGATGAATAAGGTGGTAGCGGACCGGGGAGCGCTCAAACTTTAACAGACATCGAGATTCCAACCCTGAAAGCCTGGTAAACGGTGGAATCCCAACCACACAGGACTTCAAAATGCCGGAAACTACGGACGAGGGAAGAGATTGCGACGGTCGAAGGAGTGGCATCCAGTGAAGGTCTTCGGAGCAGGAGTAGCGGGAAGATGAGGCGTGAGTAACTGGGATGGCGAGTAGCGGGAAGATGAGGCGTGAGTAACTGGGATGGCGGAGGCAACAGTAGATCTAGTCGACGGTAGATCTAGCCGGGAAGACATGGATCTAGGGATTTACGGTGTAGCTACTACTCGCGTTGAATATTTCACCGTCATTGGTCCAGAATAGCAAACGTGGTGCGAAAGTGAGTCACTGTGGTTGATGTTGACAGGAACGGCGGAGCGGTGGGGAGTCCCCCAGAGAGTCACGGGTCTGGTGACACAGACACTGAAACGGAAACACAGATCTCTTCATCTCACGGCAAGAGACGGTCTCGGTTGAGATTTGTCGCCTAGAGATTCACACAAAAGAAAAGAAACAGAGCAAAATATGGTGGAGCGAGCGGAAGATGTAGAGGAGCGAGAGGCTGAGCAGAAATCCTGACAGAGATCCCGACGCCGGCGGCCGGAGGCCTCACCGGCGTCGAAATAGTTGATGGCCGACGGCTCCTCGATATTTGGACCACAATTACTTCTTCGTATTAACATAATTGGTTGTATGATAAAAAAAAATACCAAGGCCTTCAGCACTTCAATGGAAATCGAAATTGGTTATATTAAAAAAATTTAGTTCAAAATACAACATTAAATTGTAACTACTGTCAACCTAAACTCCTCCTTCAAAATTAAACATTCTCACTCTGCCATTCGAGTCACGATTATGCATCCAACTTACATTACGAGAGCCAAATATTTACAATGACTAGCTACCATTACAAGTACACATGATGTCAGAAACACTAACAAGATAAACAAAAACAGAGTCAGAAATACATTACTGTGAATTTTTTCTACATATTTATGTCCATCGTTACAATAAACATCAAAGGAAAAGAGAATACAAAAAACAGTTTCATCTTTTTATTTAACGTCTGAGTTTATTAAGGAATCAAGAGGAGAAAATCTTCAAAATGTAAAACTACATTTTCCTGCTTTAGTATGTAAGTTGTACTTTTTTGTAATAATATAAAATATTTTCTAAAGAAAAAAAATTAGAAATTCATATTCCAAATTTTAAACAACCAACAAAACATAAAAAGAGAAATATTCATTAAAAAATGTTCAAGATAAAGCTACTTAAGATTTTTAAAATTAAATGTAAACTCAAACCCAAAAAATTGCAAAAAGAAAATACTCAAACAAACAATTAACACAGTAGTAAAAATGTTTAAAAAAGAAGGTTAAAATCAAAATACATGCGGAGAAAGAATCTAGTAATAATAATAATAATACTACACGTAAAACCCAACCATGAAAAATAAACTTGGAAACAATTGCAGGGATAAACATCTAAAAACGGTTGATTTAAAAACTGGAAAGGAGACGTTGCATTGCATTGTTAACTTCTATTTTGTCTTATGTGAAAATTAGATAAGGAGGAAGTAAAAAAGGAAGTTTGACAGCTCTGTTTTAACTTCAGAGAATCATTGACGTCTTGGATCCATTAATGATCTTCTGTAAAAAGTTCGAAATAAAGCGAGAGAGACGAGGTTGCCCTCATCTCTCTATTTTGTCGCACTGAAAAGAAATTGAAGGACAGCTGTAGGCAGTAAAAAGAGATGGAGGTGGACAGCTCTATGCCTCTATCGTACTCTCGGGTTCTTACCACGGTAAGCAATTATGTTAACAGTGGTTAAAATGTAAAAAAGAGAGAGGTAACATTAAGCAAGAGAAGACCAGTCAAAGAGCTTCCTACTTCGTTTATACAGTTTGTGTACCAAACAACAAAATCATAATACATTTTTACGCAACCGAGAGAGAAAATACAGAAAAAGAAGAAGAAGAGAGAGAGATGGCTGCATACATTGACATGTCGAGGGTTCCTTACATCCCTGGTCTGTCTCTCTTTCTTTCTCCTAATCTCTTCCATTAATTATAGTCTCCCTTATTACATTTGTTCATGTTCATGTTTCGAAGTTATAAACAAATGAAACGTCTCTTAACATGAAACCTGTCGCAAAAGATTTAACCTTTTTGATCCTCCGATGAAAATAAAGTTTCATTATTTATTGATCTTAGTGTCGATACTCTCTTCTTTAGCCCTATTTAACATGAAACTTGTTACAAAGATCCTCCATGAAGAATAAAGTTTCCTACTTAATCTCTTCTTTGACTCTCTGTCTACGTTCTGTAATGAAACAGGGAGGTTGCACGCGACCAACCATCCCTACCAGAGGTACGGTCCAAAGGGTTTCATGGAAATCAAGGTCCTTCCCAACGACGACCTCTACGTCCGCGTCGACTTGCCCGGTGTTCCAGACAACGCGATTCGCTACAGAGTCGACGCCGTGAGACAAAAGGTTGTCTTTTTCTCCGGCGAAGAAACCCTCGGCGACGGCGACGTTCGTGAGTACTCTGGAACCGCCGGTCTTGGCTGTGACTGCTGCGTGATCACCGGCGTGGAGGCCAAGATGAAAGATGGAGTCTTGAGGATGATTCTCTCAAGGGTCAAGGTGAAGGACCATGACAACAAGTGTACTCACTTTCTGCCTCCTAACACAGGTTCGAATCCCATCCAATTCAAAATCACACCCTTTTTTTTGCTTATCGTTGTTGTAAATTTTAAATGCTTTGTTTGTAGGCAAATCTGGAAGATACGATTTAAGTGAATCTCCATCTCCATATAACATGGTTGAAGTGGAGGATCATCCGTTTGTGGTGAAAGGTCGCAAGAGCGTACTCGCTACAAAAGGATCGTCTGATGGATGTCATCACTTTTCGGTGGATCTGCCAGGAGTATGTAGTGACGACATGTTCGTGCTTCCTAACGAGAACGAGATCAAGTTCTATGGTGAGAACAAGGAGGTGTATGAGCATGACGAGAGTTGCCGTATTTTCCTTGGAGCCATCAGCAAGCTTGCATTTTGTTCCGATGGGACTCCAGTTTTGAGCCACGACATCGCTTGGGATGCAGAGTTTGGTGTTCTCAAAGTGCGTGTTTCACCACCTCCTCCCAACAGCAACAATGAGTAATCATCGTCACTCTTTAACATATCTTCGTACGTTTTTCTTTTCACTGTTTTAGTATTTTGGGAGACCTTAATTATGATTGAAGTTTTAGTTATGTGTGTGTACTGTTTTTCCCTTAAGCTAACCCAAACCGGTTAAACTTGAATTCTTTAAAGATATGAATATGAAAACCTAAAAATCTGATAAGGAAAAGTTATAGGAACCTCATGAGAAGTGACTCATGAAGCATTCTCTTCGAAAACATGGGCAGTTGAATCCTCGTTCTAGGCTCCTCGAATTTTGTGAAAACTCAAACCACTATGAATATTCCACACGTCTAACCTCACAAGTCGTGTGCTCAGTGTTCTATGGTGGTTGAACACCATTTCTCCCTAGAGGAAGAGCAAGTCCAGAGCTAATAAATGTACAATAAGAAAAAATGTCCCAAACAGACTTTAGGATTGAAAAGCTTACATGTTATGAAAATATGGTATCAATGCAGCAGCCAAGGAGAGGATGTGACATGAATATAGCCTTTCAAATATAGCCTTTCATATTCAAAATTGCTGAACAATGTTGACAGAAGTAGCCACGGATTAATATATCATTTGATCCATAGTAAAAGTAGAACAGAGAAGTTTGAATATGCAATGGCAAAGCTTATCATTGTGAAAACACGCCAGCTTTAGACGCCCACCCCTCACAAACGTCCAAAGATGCTATACTAATTATATAAATGGATCCATCCCATAACACAAAAATATTTATGAAAAGCTGAATCATAAATGTTTCCAGTTTTCATACGCCAAGATAGACTTTAGTTCAAAATCCCAATAGTGATGATCACGTCATCTTGCGCATTCTAATACACATATATATGTTGTACATTGATGACTACCTCTTAGTCATCAAAATATTGTATTTTGAAAATATTTAAAAACAATGTTTTAGTGATTATATTGTTTTGTCATCCTAAATCATATTTATATAATTGTACAATATTGTAGTGATTTTCTGGTAATGTGTTACAAATCGTTTCCTCACTTGTCTTTGAGGCTTTGTGTATAAAGCTTTGTATCTTACTTCTGCTTTGTACTATGTTTATAATCTACCAGTTGAAAAAAAAAAGATTACTTCTGAGTTACTTTATGCCCATCATATATCATGATTATATTATTGAAGAAACAGAAAAGTTGCGACTAACTTGTTTATAAATTAATTTGTCTATAATTTGTGTAAAATTTTATGATGAAGTTTTAATGGTTTTCCAAAGTATTTTTATTCATTTGAGATTTGACATTCAATATCACACAAATCAAACAAAATGATCAAAAAGGAAGTTTACTAAAATTTGTTATCAAGGGAACGAAAGGGGTGGTTATTTATACTTGACAATTGAACAAAATTGATACCATTTGTTCATAATTTGACAATTTAATTATTCTTCATTTGTTTGTAGTTTGTTATCGATGTCATAATATGTTCTGATATTTTAGTCAAAAACGAATGTCTTTATATGAATAATTTCCTTATAACCAGCAAATATCATTTGACTACATGATCCAAAAAAAAAAAAAACTTAACATAAAAAACAAACTTATTAGTGAGAACTAATTATATTTTTATAACATTTGTTTTAGTAGAACTCACTTAACACCCTTATCTTTAATTGGACGCTAGCCTGGTAAGAATCTCCATAAACCTAATTTATTTCTAATGAGAGACTCCACTAGCTTTTTTTTAACACTTAGTTTCATTAAGGACCTTCTGGGTCAAGAAACATAACGTACTACGGAAGAAAAGAGAACTAGCAACAAAAGAAAAGAAGATACCAGTAGGTAGCATGCCTATGAAGGCTTTAAGAAATAGACAAATGAAGGAGAGAGAGATCCACGAGCTGGAAACCAACCTAAGACTGTGAGGTTAGGCAGAGTTTCTCAGTTCCTGCTCGAGGGTATGGCGAAGCCAAGCCAGTCCTCCAATAGAGATGTAAGACTCCACTAGCTTATTTCTTCCTTATTGTTTTATTTTAATCTTTTACCGTGGAGAATATCCCACTAATGGCTATGTGTGATATCCACAGCAAACTGCAACGGTATTTCGATCATTGTTATGAGAAATTCATTCTCTTTTTTCACGGGAGATATCTGTTGATTGTCGCCGTTGAATTTTATTCCGCAAAATATTGGTGCATCCTGTGCATCAGTAAAATTAGTTGCCGCCTTCTCGAAATTCCGCACTTTGCAGTAATTCAAACCTGAAGTTAACGATTTAAAGCTCTTGGAGTAAAGCTTAAGGCAATATCTTCCAACAGCTTCTTACTAAGACTACTTTTATATTTCTTCTCTTTTATAATATTCTCCACAATTCTTCTCACATTCGTTAAATTTGAGATGGCATTATTCGCTCCCACCACGGTCAGTTCATCGATATTTCTCACTTTCTGGATTCTCTCTGAGAGATGCAACGCAATCCTTTAAGAAATTTGAATCGCTGTCCTTATCTAGAAACTTTGTAATTTTCTTGCAAGATTTTTGAATCAGAGAATCTGCCACTTTGTTGGCTGTGCAACTATTGAAGAGAAAAGCAAAAAAAAAGGAGGTACATCTTCACTGTGTTTTTTTTGAAACATCTTCATTGTGGTGTCGTATATTGTAATTTTGATCCCATATAAAAGCATAAGAGCAATTACATGCTATTTTTAGATGGCTCAGAGCACCATTATCCCTAAAACACATTTAAGAGTTTCTAAATTTTTTTTTTTTTTTTGTCTGATTAAAAAAAAACTGGCGCACCAATCGCGGATCGCCACGTATCGGTGGGACCCACGAACAGTGTAAAAAACTCACCACAAGGGATTCTTGTTTCATGACTTTGGAGACTGGTTTTTATGGTTCCCCACCATTGTTTTTTTGAAAGAAACTCCCTTTTAAAAACTCCAATAACGGTGTTCTCATGTCTCGCGTTGCCACTCCACTTGGTTGGTTGTCTTTTTTTCTTGGGTCAAACTTAGTTTTATATAGATAAATTAGATCAAGGACCATGTCGTAATTATCAATAGTCTTAAACCTTAATATCTGTAAGACCACCTCCATTGGAAGTTTTAATTAGAGGTTCTTAAAAAAAACAAAAAAAATAAATCAAAAATAAGATAAAAGTTTAGAATAGGTTTTTAATTTAGCATTTCTAGAAATGGTAAGAACCTTATAGCATCTTTACCGCATGAACCCCATCTGGGGGTTCTTAATTTTTTTTATTTTTTATTTTATTTTAATTGATTTAAAAAAAAAATTAAAAAAAAAATTAATCGTATGTTAATGGAGTCCGTGAACAGTAAAAAACCCGAGCTGAACCGCCTCTTAATCTAGTAACTAAAGCTGTACCACCTTCTTTTTTACTGTGATTCACGCGTTGGTAGGGCCCAGAAACAGTTGAAAAACCCTCTTTTTACCTGCGTTCAAAATGTTCTTATACGTGTTCCTTTGGTATTGGCTATTTCCTTTAGACAAAAAGGGTAAAAATGTACTTGTCTCTCTCTTCCTCGATCTTCCATGGCTGCAACGTCTTCCTCTAAATCCGTCCATGAAATCCATGAAATCACCGTGAAGGAGGTCGCCTTATCACTCTCAACAATCTCTCCTTCTCTCTCTCTCTCTCTCTAACTCAGACCAAACCTTTCTGAAGAAGCATCCTCTCCTGTGCTTTTGGCTCTAAACGGTAAAGTCTCTTCCTTTACTTCTCCAAGTTCGTCAAAACCTAAACGTATATTGTAAAGTCAGAAACTTTAGCTTAGATTCGGAACTCGAATTTATCTTCTCCGTAACTGAATCGTTATATCCATCGCACAGTTTGCTTTCAAATGGGAAGAAAGCTAGAAAATTTGCCAAAAGAAAAATCTTCAGTCTGTTGAGAAGAAGAACAGAAAGCAAAAGCCCTTTATCAACCACAAATTCGCTAAAAGTAAGTTCTTTTTTAAGATATCATAGTGACGACTACCATTGGAAAGTCAATGGTGTTTTGAAAATTAGGATCTTGTTTAGAGTCAATGTTATTAACTTTCATGGTGTTGGTATGGAGCAAAATGACGTCCGATCAGAGCCAGGAGCTGAGAACACCAATGGATGAAAATGACGTCGGGGGAAAGATGAGCTGGCGATTTTGTTGCTATCTATGGGAGGCATGGAAACAATGGATCATGCAGTTGATTTCATCATTCATTTGCGTTCCTGAGGTTTTGTGTAATGTGCTATACTGTTTCTATAAAGTTACTAAACAAGACAGCATGAACTCTGTCGTTTTTTTTCTCTGTTGCTGATCGTATGAAACTATGAATAATAATACTTTTTCCATGTACCTAAAGCATATTTGTTTTACTTTTAGTTTGTTTCAATTCATTAATTTTTAAGATTTCAGACTATATAGTCTCATTTGTTTATTAAGGTGAACTGGATCTTTCATCTTTTGTAGTCTTCTATGGTGATGTATTTTTACAGCTTCCAAAGATTTCTGGTTTTTTTTTTCAATTGGTTTGGACCAACCTTAGCTTTCTTTTGTATTTGTAGAGTGATTCTGTGCTCTGTTTTTCTCTGTCACTTGCTACTTGATCTATCATTGTGATGCAAAGGTTTGGTTTTTAAGAGAACATTTTTCATTTTTCATTTTAAGGTTAGGTATTGAAGAAGAGAAGTTAGCTTTAATTTTTAAGAACTTAGAAGGGCTTCTGCCATTGTACCATGAAAATTTTAATTATACTACAAAGGGTTCTAAACTTCACAATTTACAAAATTTACAATTAAACTAATCATTAGAACTCATCATTGGTTCTAACTTTTGGAGATGGTCTAAGTTACTCTTTTCCTTCTTGAACTACCAGGATCTGTCCATGTTCAAAACATAACATATCATTATATATTTTCATCAATAAAATTATAAACTGATGTAAAACAGAACCAGAAAACTATATACCTTTGTTCCAGCAAACATATCAATCTTTTGATGTTGAAGTCTCCGCTCCATAACTACTTGCTTTCTTTCCAACATCTTCATTTTCATCAAAGAGATCTTCAATGGTGACCTGTAAAACATTTAAAATGAATATAGGAGTTAAAACATAAACTCTGAACTTCACCAATGATGAAAAAAATGCCAATGATGAAAAAATAAAATTACAGAACACAAAAGAAAGATCATTCATTTTCTTATCCCCAAACTGAAAATGCATCTCCAGAAGATAAATATAAGCATTTTCAGTGTCATTGACCCAGCAAAACTAACAAACTACAAGCAGACATGATCTAAAAACCTATAGCCCTAACTCGATGTAAAGACAAAGCAATGACCCATTTATAAACAAACCCACAAATTAATTGAAAGAACAGTTACGAAATCAGTCTGAAACAGCAATTTCAGTAATATTTTTTTTCTTAAAACAAATCTTGACTGCATCAAAGATTCGAGGAAGAGAGAGTGAAGAAGAAGAAGTAGAAGACACGAGATGAACACCGGAAGACAAATCGAAACCTAGAAGCTTCCCGATTCGAATCAGAAACTCATTTGGAGCAGTTTGATATTTCGAAAGGAGGTAAGGAGCCACGGAGGTGAAGAACGACGGCAACTAGAGATGTTAACGCCAAAAACGACATAGTTTAGAGAAAAATAAAAGAATTAAACAGGCTAAACGGGCAGTCAAGTTATTTTTATTAAAACCCGTTTTTAAAATGGACATAGATGGACAAACCCGATGAAGCCCGTACAATATTGTTAAGTAAACGGGCTTTATATGGACACAAAAATTAAACGGGCTTGGACGTAAATGGGCAGGACAAGCCCATTTTAACATCCCCAGTATATACTGTACATCTCTTCATATTATGTGATATTCATCATTGCCTAATATGTTATCAGAACTGCAATCTTAAAGACCAAAGAAAACATTTATGTGGCCGCCACCCACTTTTATCGCCTCAATACTTCATCTTTTTCTTCCTCCTCCATTATCGGCCATGTAAATCTCTTTCACACACACCATTATTGTCTTCTCTTCTCAACGTGAACATGATGATGTCACGAAGCTCAACCAACTATCTCATGTGGAATATCAAAGTTCATGGCTTGCTCGATAAATATTAATTAAAGAGCTACCTAGACGCTGCAAACATTACCACCAATGGAGTCTTCACTACAAACCTTGCATTATGTTATGGAAGCGCCAAGACAAGTTAATATATATAGCGCTCTCTTGGGTGATATCTCGGTTGCTTTTCAACCATTCTCTCCACGAGTCCACGACAACCACATTTTCTCAAATCTAACAACAGCTCGATAATTGGACAAAAGGATCTAAAGCAATTGAAGAGTATGTTCAAGGATTCACAAACCATTTTGATTGCATAGCCGTGCTCGGAAAGCCCATTAATCATGAAGATCGAATCAACCACATCAATGTAGGACTCCCCGAAGAGTACAGATCAATGGCTGACCAGATCGAGTCCCCATTACATGCCTCCATGATATGCTAAAATTTACTCTTGTATTTATGTCTCATGTAAACCACACAAAAATAACACATATCTCATCTTCTTCCCAAAAGCTTTATTTCTCTTACCCTTACTCTCACTCTTGGTTTTTTTCTTTGTTTTATCTTCAACAAATTGTCCTTATTTTCACCAAAATCTACACTGTATCATAGCAAGTTAGCTTTTGAAGATCTATCTATTCCACAATATCAAACACCTTATACTCTGTTTCCATTATGTTTCCCAATAGATTCTCAGAAGCAACTTACTCTTTCTGTGGTTTTCAAAGGAGACAACTATCTTCTATGGTCAAGAACCACTAAAATCGCCTTGAAGAGCCACAGCTTGTAGGAGCATGTATCTTGAAGGCCCTAAAAATATGTTTAACGAGAAAGGAAAGAAGACTGAAGGAGATGAAAATGCTGAGGAAAATGTTAAAGAGACTTCCACCTACATATCTTAAGGGAATGTTAAAAGAAAGCAAGCACACATCTCATCCCTTGCTTTGGTGTTCATCGAATAGAAGGGGGGATGAAGAAGAAGAAATCCAAGTCTAATGAAGTCTGTAAAACATTTCAAGATATGAAGCGGACACAAGTCTAGTGAAGTCTGCTAAAATAGCGCATCTTTACTCAACATTGTTCACTATAAGAAGAAGAGTGTTTTACGCATAGGATCACATTCTAAGTTTTTATTACATTTTGGGACAGTTTTCACTACTACTAAGTTAGTTTATTATTGTTGTTTACCATGTTATCTCTTAATTAATACGAAAATAAAGTGGGGGTTTTTTTGTTACCCTTGTTTTTAGTTGAGGGTCCGATTGGTGTTGGGTAGGTCGGGGTATTCGGGTCTTCGAATCGGGTTTGAGTCGGATTTTAGTTCTTCGGGCCTTAAATATTTAGACGCAACAGGATAACTAAAATTTGTCGGTTTGGTTCGGATCTGGATAAATTCAAATCTTAGATATTTGGACTCAATAGCGTAATTAGAATTTGTCGGTGCGGTTCGAGTCTTATCGGATCTGGATCGGGTTCGGTTCGGATCTGGGTTGGGTTAGGTTCGGATCCTGTCGGATCCAGCCCAACACACAAAAATACTTAAAAATATTTAAACATCTAAAAAATTCAAAATTTTACGCAAAACCCAACCCATTAACATAAAAAATACCCAAAATTTTATCCGATTATCCAAATTATATTTTTTAAAATCTAAAATTTTATCTGGAACCCAAAACTATACCCAAAAACCCACACCCAAAACTTATAAAATATCTATAATACCACAAATATACTTGAAATGAGGAAAAAATCGATATGATTTTTCATAAACTGACAGCTGAATTATTATTCATTTGTTTATAGTTTGTAATCGACATCGTAATATTCTGATACAAATTATTTCCTAAGAATCCGCAAATATCATTTGATTACATTATTCAAACAAAGAAGAATTTAACACCGAAAATAAAATTATTAATGAGAACTATTTATATTTTCATCACTTTTTTTCAGTAAAAATCACTTAACACCTCTTTTAAAATTCTGGCCTATCATCTCCACTAGACTATAAATTCTGTTCCATAAGTATCATATAAGGAATGTTGATCATTGTTAAGAGAAGATCATTTTCTTTTTTCACGGGAGATATCTGTTGATTGTCGCCGTTGAATTTCAACTCGCAAAATACCGGTGCTTCATCTGCATCATTAATTTCATATTGTGCCTTCTCCAAGTTTCCCTTTTTGAGGTAATTTAAACCTGAGGTTAACATGTGAGCGCTCTTGGAGTAAAGCTTAAGGCACTCTCCCAACAACTTCTTACTAAGGCTACTCTTATATTTCTTCTCTTTTATAATCTTCTCCACAGTTGTTTTCACGTTGCTTAACTGTGACATGGCGTTATTCATTCCTACCATGATTAAATCATCGATATTTCTCGCTTTCTGGCTCTCCGGATTCGCTTTGAGAGATTCAATGCAATCTTTTTCGAAATGTGGAATGGTGTCCACTAATACGGATTTTGAAATTTTTTTGCAAGATTCTTGAATCAGTGAATCTGCCTTTTTGTTGGCTATGCAACCAGTGAAGAGAAGAACAAACACAACAATGTACATCAACATTTTCATTGTGTATTGTTTTTTGATGAGTGGTATATTTGTACCTTGTGAGTCAATTTAACAGCAAACAAAAGATCTGTGAACATGACAGTAACCACATGATTTTTTTAGATGGCTTATGACTCGCGTGGCCACTCCACTTGCTTCGTTGTCTTTTTTACTGGGTCAATTTAGTTTATGAGCCTACTTACTTCTTCATTTAAAACTATTTTTGTAAACACGAGAGGCTGTATGTTGTGATGATATCTCTTAAAATGATTTATAAAACAATAAGGTGAAATATTAAAAACAATCTCTAATATTAAATAAAATAAAAATAAAAATAAAAATATTCCTTTAATTTTTCTCATTCCACAAACCTGTCATTAATTTTCATCAAAAACCTAATTTCCCAATATTTATCGATGTATAATATGCTTTTATCTATATATTTTTAAGATAACAATTTACATGTTCCTGAAAAACAAACATCATATCTTGAAATGTTAGACGATCTTCCTTACAAAACCTTCCTTCTCTGCAATTTATCTTTTCTCCCCCCACCCCTCCGAACAAATAAACCGAAACATTGTTATTTTGTTTTCGTGTTACCTTTTCTCTATACGACTATACGTTAAGATTTTTGAAGTGGTCGCACCTACTTCTCACTTCTTCTCCATCTCCCTCAAGCCCGACCGTTCCAAGTTTCTCCATCACTTGTGAAAAATTCTCAAAGAATGCTTTCTCGTTAGTTGCGTAAAGCTCAACGGATGGTTTTGTGCTATTGTCTTTAATAAGGATGTGACAGGAGGCTAATATCCCTAGTCCTCATTTTAGGTCTTGAATTACATGTTGTCAAACTTTCATGAATTCATCACGTCATTCAACGCTGCAATTGTGTTGTCCACATGTGGATTTTGCATGGTTCTTTCATAGTGGTTGCTAATCGCGGGTTGATTTCTTGATCCACTTTTGGCACGTAGAGCAGGACGCTAGACTGTTTGCAGTGAGAAAATTCGATTGTTTGAGCTCCCCAATGTTACAATCTCACGTAGACTAAACACGTTTTTTTCTTAAATATCTCGTGAATGTCATGGACCGTCTGGTTAGGAATTATGACGTTTCATCGGACTATATGGGCTTTAGATCCAAGTCCGCCTTTAGAACCAATCTTTAAGCTGAAGTAAGGCCCTCCTACCAGTGTGACAAGGTCACGCGTATCCTACACAAAAATTACAAGTTCTCGACGTCGAGACAAGACAGCTAGAGTTTTGTCTTGATACAGTTGAAATCATCTCCTGGGAAGGAGTCATTGAGATCATCGTCATGTTCCTATTTGTTAAACGAGTTGTTCGCTATCAAAATAATCACATAACAACCTTCAAAAAAACAACGTGATAGAAGAGACGTAGTGTCTTGGCAGCAGTTGTCTGTGTTGAACTTAATTGCTTTGGTTACAGTCTATTAAAACTCGTCACTTGTCATTCTTCTTTCGTACAACTATGATGTATGCTAACTAGTCGGGATACTACACTTCTATTATGAACAAAACTTTTAATAGGCTCGTGACCTCATTGTTGAGTATAGAGTATCGTGCTCTGGAGCAAACTACCGTTTTTTTCTGGTTTACTGGTTAATGTTGAGGCTCTACTTGAAACTTGTGCTTTATTATCTGAGGGTCAATAACTGATCTATCAGTGTATGAATAAAGTCATACTCGGTGATTCACCCGCGTACCTACGCGGGAATGAATATTTTCCGAAAACAACTAAATTACAATACTTATTAATATTTAATTTTGCTTAGTTTAGTTTTACATGTTTTGTCAGTTATTAAGTTGTGATGTTTTAATATGCTTGATTTTAAAGAATATTCAACTTTGCGATGATATTTGTTTCTAAGACTCTAGTTTGATTTTAATCTAGTACAATTAATTTTTATTGTTTATATGGTTATTTTAAATATTATTTTATTTTGTTTATTTGGGTTTATATTGGAGTTTGTGAATTTTTAAAATTTCACAAATCACTTATAAAATTTACAACTAATAAAATTCCAAAAATAAAAAATATTGCTTAAGACCAGTTTAAAATTGCATTATTTAAAATATAATTTTACATAAACAAAATTTACACATTAACATAAACTCAATTAAATCTACTTATTGTTTAAGAAAATTTCCTTGTAAACAACGTAGGTTTTTTTTTGTGAAGGCACCTCTAAATAAAAATTGTATGCACCGCATTTGAAACTGAAATCTTATTTTTGACGAAATAAAAAACACTATAAGTACTAAAACCTTTAGATGACTCTATTATATGTTGTAACCGTTGACTTGATAAAATGTGTAGCTAACTGAATTATTTGAAATCTTCTTCTATTATATAGTTAATTTATGATATTCACTTTTATCTTTCACGTTGGTTAAATCAGTTTTTTTATGACATTAAAATATCTAATATCTCATTAAAAAAATAAATATATAAAATTAGACATAAATATATTTTCAAGATATTTAAAATTATATATGTATGTTCATATCTATACATTTTTTTATACATCCTAATTATTTTATCTCAATTATTTTGTAACAAAATAATTTATTATTAAAATATTTTATATGAAAATTCATCATTTTTTCTCGTTTATAAATAGAGGTTTGTTTTGTTTTATTTCAACATATAATTTTTTAATTTCTAATTAATTTAAAAAAAATTCTTCTATCTCTAAAAATGGGATTTTAAAAATAAACTCTACATTTTTAATTCTTATTTATTTTAAAATATTAAAGTTTAAATTATCAATTATTTTAAAATGAATTAGATTTGATAATTGTTTATTGGACTTTTTGCAGAATTGACCTATAACTTAAAGTCAAACACAA
>NC_027754.1:28817890-28819216 GCF_000695525.1 Brassica oleracea var. oleracea
AACAAATTATGACATAAAAACTTTATTTTTTCCAGCGAACACATTCTAGAAAAAAGTGAACAGCATTGTTTTCACAGTTGAATTATTTTGATTTTTATCTTCCATATGGTTTTGAAAGCTTTTAAATCAACCATCGAATTGATACATGTCATTTTAATGTTTTTAGTCGTATACTTAAGGAAATCTTACATTTTTGTAATTTAAAGCCGTTTTAAAAAAATTCAAAATATAACATATAAGAAAATTCTAACATATAAGAAAAATATAACATATAATGTGTCCTTATTTTTGTATTTTAAAGTCTTTTAAAAAATATATAACATATAAAGGTTTCCTCATTTTTTGTAATTTAAAGTCATTTTAAAAAATTCAAAATATAGCATATAAGAAAAAATTTAATTTTTTTATTATATGGTTAATGTGATTGTTTAAGTTTTTTTAATAATATAAATTTAAACAAAAATGAAGAAGGATGCAAAAATTGTTATCAAATCTTTATTATTCATAATAATTAATTTTCGTATATATGTAAATCATATTAGGTAATTTCGTAGCTTTTATTTAAGGAAAGAATACACACTTCATATATTTTAGGTTAATATAATGTTCTCTAGTGTTATATAATTATAGAATAATGTGACACCATTAGATTAAATTATACTTTATATTAGATGCTCTAGAATTCTTTAAAATGGAATTTAGAAGGCATTTAGAGTGTCTCCTAGGATTTGAGGTTTTTTTTTAATTAATACAAAATTAAGGTTCTAAAATAAACTCTAAAACATAATAATTAGTTATTAAAATACTTATAAACCATGACTAAAAGTAGGTAAAATCTATGGCCTATCACTGAAGCAATTTTTTTTGTGATGTCAAATATATCAATTGTTGAATATATGAAGAGTAAATTCAATAAAAACTGCAATAATTTATTATAGCACATGTTATGTTCTATAAACGCGAAATAATAATTTTAATAAGATGGGATAATATCCCCTATATATTATATTAATTGAGAATCATTTGAAAAATTATAACCTTAATTTTGTATTAATTAAGAAACACCTCAAATCCTAGGTGGCACTCTAAATGCCTTCTAAATTCTATTTCAAAGAATTCTAGAGCATCTAATATAAAGTATAGTTTGATCTAATGGTGTCACATTATTCCATAATTATATAACACTAGAGAACATTATATTAATCTAAAATATAGGAAGTGTGTATTTTTCCTTAAATAAAAGCTACGGAATTACCTCATATGATTTACTTATATATGACAATTAATGATTATGAATAATAAAGATTTGATAACAATTTTTGCATC
>NC_027754.1:28820064-28822376 GCF_000695525.1 Brassica oleracea var. oleracea
ATAATTTGTTTAATGTCCAATCCGATCAATCCATGATGTATTAATTATAGTTTTGTTCCATCATTTTTAATAAAAATTGATCCGATCCATCGGAAAGAAATGATATAATAACAACAAAAAATATTATATATATATAAATAAAATGATCAAATATATAAAAGAAATTATCGATAATATATACAAATAAACTCATCTTACTCCTTGCGCGGTTCTTATCCTAGTAGACGTTAAAAGGAAAACTGCTTACGAAGGACTTTTATCTCTTAAGGACGATTCTTCAAATGCTTTGCACCAAAAAAAAAATCTCTTTTTCTCCAGTTAGTAAAAAAATCATCTTCATGGAATATGTGTCAGTGATAAACTAACACTTTCTACTTTCAGGTGAAGTACATCAATTTGTAAAGAGCCACTCTATATTGGATTTTTAATTGATTTCATGTGTGTCGACTGTTATATTGAATTGTATAGATCTATTGGGTTTTAGGTAAGATACAAGTTCTTATAGGGATCTGTTTCTCGTTGCGTTTGCTTCCGAATCAAAGAAAGGCAGCTTTAACATTTACCTCTGGGACAAGCAGCTATAGAAATCCGGAAAAAAAATTCAAAGCAACTCAGGAAGTGTTGAGCAAATTGTTAAACGCAGAAGAATATTTTGGTTTCAGATACGCTTTGGAAACTTTGGTATAGAAACTCTTGATATGACTTTGAAGGTTGCAAAATGATTGATTTATATCTTCTTATCTTCGCTTATAGAAATACACTTAAATTGTGTTCTTACTGTTCAATCTTGGTAGTGTCGTGCTAATGATTGCAATGAACTTTGCAAAAAGCCAAAAAGCCATCTTAAGATTTTTATATATAAGGAATGCGACTTTTGTGAACCAACATTCAGAAAAAAAAAAAATCACAAAGAATGGATAAAGTTATATATAAATGGTGACTTGAAATCATAAGAAACTGATTTCGGGAGTTCATAGGAACTTTAACCCAATCTTTATTTGTTGGCTTAGGGATTTATTTTTCTATGTTTTAAAAACAATTGTGGACCATTGTGGTCATCTTAATCTCCTAAAGCTATTTAAGGAGACATAATAGATCATCAACAGAAAAAAAAAAATTCTTGGATACACACATACATGTGCTTATTTATGTGTCCTGAAGCATGAAGGTTTGTTTCGATATAAACTTAACTCTTATGGTGTGTTGATCTTTCTTTGCCCATGTAAATTTCTGATTTGTTGCACAAAGATTTTAAGTTGGGTTCAAATAAAACTTACTGGAACAAAACATGAGTAAAATTCAGATTCATGTGAGTAAATATTCTTATACAACCAAGACTAATACATTAAAAACTTTGCATATAGATCATTGATCTATTTGATGATGTATTACCTCTGGATTCATCAGGACATGATTTGAGTAAAAATCTACAAAATTAACCCCAAGACGAAAAAACCTTCCTAGCCATTGGAACAATAGGAAGCAAACTCTGCCCAAGGAAGAAAAAGAAGAAGATGAAGCAGATTCTACCAATATCTCAATGTAGTTAACACATATGTTACTTTTGTGAAGAAGAAATCGTTCTCATGTCTTCTTAAGGTGTTTGTTTGCACAAGCGGCTTAAAAAAACATCCACCTCCTCTTCTTGATTTGTCTACGTGAGATTCATTTCCTAAAACACGCATGGAAAAAGTAGTACATATACATAAATGACCAAGTTATTCAGTCACTACTTTCGATTCAAAAATTAAGTGAGACTAGTTATATTTATGTAAAACTATAAACATTTTTCTAAGTTGTGATTGTCTGCAGATGCTAATGACATTACTCAACAAGAATATAAACCTACAAGGGTTAAATGCTATAGCAAAGAAGTATTTGGAGAATCATAGGATTTATAGATGAACAAGTGTTGATGCCAACAAATGTGTCAAGGCTGATTTTGAATGTGCAATTTACTAAATATACTTAGCGAAATGAGTTCAATCCCCAAACATAGGCATAAATTTCTTATATAAAAGTCCATTTAACCAACAAACCAAACTCTACAGCTCATACATAGAATTGAAATCATCCCTCATTCAATTAATATATAGAAAACAAGAGTAGATATGTAGAAGGGAACTTGTGTGTATTATTAGGTCGACCAACTGGTCTTTATATACATATGGTAATGACGGTCTAAGTACTGGATCGACATGAGATCGTACTTATCCTTAACTAGATAATGACTAGCAATACGTAAGATAAACACCAACTATAATGTAGATAAACACAAGAGTAGATAGGCGCCAGTATGATCCTGCGGATGG
>NC_027754.1:28823824-28824349 GCF_000695525.1 Brassica oleracea var. oleracea
TCCTGCCATGTTAAGGATGTTTGATTCCATTTTATATCCTGTACCAGCTTACCATAATCTCTCCCTAATGCTAGATACTGGGATTCATCAAAATGACAATCCGCGAACCTGGCCTTAAACAAATCACCTGTTGTTGGCTCTAGGTACTTAATAATAGAAGGGGAATCGTATCCAACATATACTCCCATCCTCCTCTGAGGTCCCATCTTTGTTCTCTGTGGTGGTGCTATAGGCACTTGGACGACACATCCAAAAACTCTTAGATGGGATATATCTGGCTCATGACCCGTTAGTAGTTGGGATGGCGAGTATTTGTGCTCACTAGATGGCCTGATGCGAATTAGCTCAGCTGCATGTAGTACTGCATGTCCCCAAGCTGATACTGGGAGTTTGGTATTCATTAAGAGTGGCGGGCAATCAGCTGGATCCGTTTTATAAAAGATTCAGCCAGGCCATTCTGAGTATGGACATGTGCTAAAGAATGCTCCACACTTACCCCCATGGACATACAATAGTCATTAAAAG
>NC_027754.1:28826944-28858358 GCF_000695525.1 Brassica oleracea var. oleracea
AGATTAAGTTGATGCAGCAGTCGGATATGTAAAAAAAATTGGTGTAATTGTCAACCTAAAAGGTTCTAGCAATTAACTCACATCAGGAAGATTAAAAAAATCAAACAAGCTTAAACAGGGTGAAACAAGACGAGATTTAAGCTTTGAAAATAGATTAGGGTTTTAGATTTTATTCTACAAAGACATACGGCTAGATGTAGCTGTATGTATGCGGCTGAGGGTTTAAATCCTTTTTGGTTTTGTTTTGAGTTTTCTGAAGATACCTGAACCTTTTGTGATGAGTTGAACGGTCTGTGAGGAGAGAGAGCTGCTGCTGGTTGCTGACAGAGAGAAAATGAGGCGACTGGAAGAGCTTTAGGAGTCGCCGGAAAATAGCAAGAGATCGTTTGGTTTCTGATTTATGGGTGGTGGATTTTTGGAAGGGTTTAGAGACAAGGTCGTGCTGATAACGTGTTGTGAATGAAGAAGGGAACTTGTGTGTATTATTAGGTCGACCAACTGGTCTTTATATACATATGGTAATGACGGTCTAAGTACTGGATCGACATGAGATCATACTTATCCTTAACTAGATAATGACTAGCAATACGTAAGATAAACACCAACTATAATGTAGATAAACACAAGAGTAGATAGGCGCCAGTATGATCATGCGGATAGGCTTGGCCCGTCTTGCTACACGGGCTGATAAATGGGTCGATCACTAAATGGTTTATAACACCCCACAGAAACCCAATAAATTATGTCGCCCAACGTTTTGGATAACTTGGGCTTCAAGTTAGTTACAATAACAATTATGCCCCGAAACAGATTCAATGTTAACAAGTAACCGCTATTGACTTGCAATGTCCATTCACAAATAATAGTTACTAGACTTTGATCCGCACGTCCGTGCGGGTGTTTATTTTTCTTTTTGTTTCGAAAGAATTATTTATTTTTATAATTAGTAAATAAATATTTTAATATTTACCATATAACTAATTATATATTATTATATTTTTTAAAATTGTATCGTGAGAAGGTTTGTTAGTCGATATTGACCAAATGCTTGTGATATAGAAAATGTTTGTTGGTTGATATTGATCAAATGGTTCAATATATAATAATAATTGGAGTTATCCATGGAAAAGGTATTCAAATGATAAAATTTGTGTTTTTTCTTAGTTTTTATGCTCACTTTGTAATCCAAAGAATAATGATCTAATAATATTAATAATATGTTCTTTGTTGAATTTTTATTGACAGAATATATGATAATTATATGGTTTATGTTTGCCAAGTTATAATTTTATAGTGGATCAATGTAGGATAAGAAGATGCCATTGTATTTTTGGTATGATTCCAAATTTATAAAAGTTTGGATTGCTTATAGGAAGAGGTGATGAATGGTTAAGATTTTTAATTAATTCTGGTTTTAGTAATGTTATTGAATTGACGTTTGTTTGGTTAATTACTATGTACGGTTTGGTTAGTTTTTTAAATTAGATCTAAATGGTTTGATTTAAGTGTTAAATATGGTTTAAGCCTGTGGCATAGACTTGTAATATTTAAGAAAAACTGAGGGTTAATTTCAATTTGTACTCCAATTTTAATAGATTAGATGTAACACATAAATATACAATCACCATAGGCAAAATTAGATTTCATACGACTAATTCAGCCGACTCATGATAACCATTACTAATTCAGCGCATCACAAGCATCACACAAACATTAAGTATGAAACAAACTTCAGTTTAACTAGATTTTGACCCGTGCGGATGTTTTGATATATATATATATATATTTGATATTATACATTTAATTTCTCAATTTATAAAATATAAATTTAATGACTGGTTGATTAAATTAAATTATTTAATATTTTATATATGTTACTATATCTATTTAAAAAATATTTGCTGAAATATTTTTTTTTCAATTTATATGTCTTCCCATTTATTTTATGTAACAAATAAATCCACATTTACAACACTTGAAAAAGAGAGAATAAAATCTTGAAAATATATACTATTTGAATTAGAAATAAAAAATGAGGATTTCACGTGATATAAGTAAATATTATTTTTTTTGATAAATTTTTGTGTAATATAAGTAAGTTGTTTCTTTATTAAGATTTGTACAATATTTTGTAAGATATGACTGTGATTTTTAAGTTATTATTGATTTGTAACATCTGTGACACCATCTTCATATATTCTTTGACTATTCTATTCATTAATACAAAAGTTGATCTTCACATATTGATTTGAATATATCACTTCCAAATTCGCTAAACCGTTTTAAATACTAATTGATAACTGAATTTTAATAGTGTATTTGCTTCAGTTTAATTTTATTGATCTGTTTGGTTCGGTTCACTATTTAGGTTTTGACACTATTTAGGTTTTGACAGTGTACAAACTACTTTCCAAATTTAGCATATAAAAATGGATATTGGAATGAGTAAGGATTATAACTAAGTGGTTTTAAAATGTTTGGTTTATAACTGATTGATTTCAGTTGGTTTATTACTGGTTTTGAAGAAAATAACTTTGTAGGGTTCAATTACACTAAGGGTCCGACTGGTTTAAACGCAGCGGTTGCAGTTGCGGGTGCGGAAGTTTGCGGATGTGGGTGGTTGTGGTTACAAACGTTATTAATCGTTTTGTATGACTGGTACAATGTTTGAAAATTGTTGCGTTTGAGGGATATTTGTGACTGGTTGATTATAAGATATTGCAGCGGTTTAATAATAAATTACTTATATTAACATATTATAACATTATAAAAATATAAAAACATAAAAACATACTATTGTAATAAAATATAATAATTATCAATATAATATGATTAATAAAAACATTATGTTTATTTATAAAAAAAATTAAATCAGTTGAAAGTTATACTTTTAATAAAATTTGTTTTGAAGATTTATATTAAAACTTTAAAAAAAAATATTTTATTTCATTTTATATATGTGTATATCTTTATATAAGTGTGTATATAAATGTTTAAAAATTCTAATAAATAGTTAGTTTAAAGTTTTTATAAAACAAATTATGATATTGTTTGTGAATTTTAATTAATATATAAAATATGAACATGTTTTTATTTATAATATTTCCATTTTAAAATTTTAAAATATTTTTGAAAATAATTTTATATTTATTTTTCCATCCGCAACCGCCGGCAACCGCAAACGCTAGCTGGAACCAGCTTTTGATTTTAAGAGGTTCAGAGCGGTTTGGAGCGATTTGTAACGATTTATATGATTGTTTCAAAACGCTGTCAACCACTACCAACCGCAAAAGCTGCGTTTGCGGGTCATAGCGGGAAAACCAGTCATGCGCTAAGTCAATATACGTGTGGTTTATGACTGGATTTAAAAGGTCCGGTATATGATTGTTCTTATTGTATCAATTAATTAGATGTATTTGTAGTATCAATTTATTTGGGGAACAAATCAAAGGTAATCTACACAAAGTAAGTTTTGGAGAAAGGCTCTTAATGATGTATTAGAGGAGTAGTTTTAGGGCCCGACTGATTTCAATGCAGCGGTTGCGGTTGCGGGAGTTTGCGGATGCGGGTGCAGGAGTTTGCGGATGCGGGTGTAGGAGTTTGTGGATGCGGGTGGTTGCGGTTGCAAGCGTTATTAAGCGTTTTGTATGACTGGTACAACATTTGAAAATTGTTGCGTTTGCGGGATATTTGTGACTGGTTGATTATAAGATATTGTAGCGGTTTAATAATAAATTACTCATATTAACATATTATAACATTAAAAAATATAAAAACATACTATTGTAATAAAATATAATTATTATCAATATTATATGACTAATAAAATATTATGCTAATTTATAAAAAAAATTAAATTAGTTGAAATTTATAATTTTAATAAAATTTGTTTTGAAGATTTATATTAAAAATTTTAAAAATATATTTTATTTCGTTTTATATATGTGTATATCTTTATATATGTGTGTATATAAATGTTTAAAAATTCTAATAAATAGTTAGTTTAAAGTTTTTATAAAACAAATTCTGATATTGTTTGTGAATTTTAATTAATATATTAATATGTATATATTTTTATTTATAATATTTCCATTTTAAAACTATAATTTTAAGATTTTAAAATATTTTTGAAAATATTTTTATATTTATTTTTCCACCTGCAACCGCAAACGCTAGCTGGAACTAGCTTTTGATTTTAAGAGGTTCAGAACGGTTTAGAGCGATTTGTAGCGGTTTGTATGATTGTTTCGAAACACCGTCAACCGCTACCAACCGCAAAAACCGCGTTTGCGGGTCGTTGCGGGAAAACCAGTCAAACCCTTAATACTAATGGCATTTGATATGATTGTAATTATTAGGAAAAAGTTAGGGTTAATTCTAAATTGTACTTCTGTTTTAATAGTTTAAGATATCCCCTATATATTAATAGAGAAACATTTAAAAATTTATAACACGTAGTTTGTACTAATTAAAAAAGTGTCATGTTGAGTTGTCACGGAATTGGAATGCTAATTTTGCTTACGTGGCGGTTTGAGAATCAATTAAAAAATTTGTTAGTCCAAAATTAAATTGTTAGGAAATGTTATATTATATATTATGTCCATTATGGATCATTCATTTATCAAATTGAAATTATTATATATTATTTCTTTATATAATTAATTACCTAATGTAATTAAGATATATATATATGGCAGTTAATGATTTTAAATAATAAAGATTTGCTAACAATTTGTATACTTTCTATCATTTTTGTTTAATTATTTATTATTAAAATAAATTACACAACTACATTAATCATATAATAAAAAATTAGATTTTTTTGTATATATTGTATTTTTAATTTTTCAAAACGAGTATAGTTACTAACACTATTAAAAGTCTCATATAAAATTTTGTGATCAAGGTTTAAATTTTTTTCTATAATAAGATACAATGATTATAAAATCATATGAATAAATAATTTTATTTTAATAGGTGTTTATGTTTATATATATTCATATCATTTAAATTAAAATATACATCATATAAAAAAATACTTATATTTTGATATCTGCGTTGAACATATATTGAAAAGTTAATATTTTAATTTTGAAATCTTCATTATTTTTTTTAAATGATTATAAATTATTGAAACCACTAAACATTCCACATTAAAAAAATCGTTGGTGTAAAATTTTGTTACACAAGTATGCAAATAATCATAAAATCATTTGAGTAGAAGCTTCATTTAATAAATATCCATATCGAGCAATAACCAAAATGAAAAAAATGACACAAAAATGAGAAAAATATTGAAAATAGATAAGATTGGCACGTGAACGTAAACTTCTCATAACTATAATTAACTTTTAAATTGCTAAATCATGATATAAAACCGAGCTGACATAGTTTCATTGTAACCAAATAGTATGTCTGAGATTCTTCGGACTAAACGTTAGGTTCTTATGCAATAAGTGATTTTTTGACCTAAAATATTTTTAAAATAGGATCAGATCATCAATAAACAAATTATGTAATTAACAAAAAGGTTTTAAAAAAAAATTTAAGAGCCAAAAATATTAATTCGATCAAGAAAATAATTTTATTTTTTCATGCGATATTTTTTATATAATTTTCATATAAATTTACCCTGGACAAGGCGCATGTCTTATCCTAGTTAATTTGAAAATACATTGATCTTATTAAACATTATTATCTCAAACGAAATTGGTTAAGCAGATCATGAATACATTTAAATCATTTGTTGATTGTCCCCGGTGAATCGAAATCCACTTTCATAATAAACAGCCCAGGAATTGAAATCATTATTAAGAGAAGATTATTCTCTTTTTTCACGGGAGATATTTGTTGATTGTCGCCGTTGAATTTCAATTCGCAAAATATCGGTGCTTCCTGTGCATCTTTAAAAGCATATTTAGCCTCATCGAAATTCCCCTGTTTGAGGTAATTCAAACCTGAGATTAAGAAGTGAGAGCTCTTGGAGTAAAGTTTAAGGCAATCTTCTAACGACTTCTTACTAAGACTACTCTTATATTTCCTCTCTTTTATAATCTTCTCCACAATTCTTTTCACGTTCGTTAAGTATGAGATGGCGTTATTTGCTCCTACCATGATCAAATCATCGATATTTCTCGCTTTCTGGCTCTCCGGATTCTCTTTGAAAGATGCAACGCAAACCTTTTCGAAATTTGGCCATTGGCTTACCAAACCTGTAAACTTTCGAGCATCCTTGCAAGATTTCTTAATCAGAGCATCTGCCATTTTGTTGGCCGCGCAACCATTGAAGAGAAGAACAAACGTAACGAGGTTCATCAACATTTTCATTGTGTGTTATGAGTCGTATGATGGTAACTTGTGATCCCATTTATAAGCAAAAAAAAAAACTGCTAAGGTGAGCGTAACCACATCCTTTTTTAGATTGCTCATGTGTCGCTTCGGCACTCCACTTGCTTCGTTGCCTTTTTTCTTGGGTCAATCTTAGTTTGTGGGTCTATTTATAAACTATTTTATATGCCTCGTCATTAAAATTCCTTGAACATGAACATATAGTTTGCTTGCCAAAGTTCAAAGTAAACACTATGCGATAGGTTTTGATTATATCTCTTACAATGATTTGTAAAAACAATAAGGTGAAAGGTAAGAAACTTAATTTCAAAGCAAAAAATTCCTCGAATTTTTGTATTCCATAAACATCTGACTCATTAATTTGAAAACCATTTACTTTTGCATATATATACCGTTATTGGAGACCTAATAGTTTTATCAAACATATGATTTTATAAAGTCATGATTCTGTTACTTTGCCTTCCTATCATTGCTAACGGAATAATTAAATTGGTGTATATCGTTTCCTAATTAGTTAATTTTATTGGCAACATTATCAACCATACAATGTATGTTAACCTACAATGGTTCGATACATCGATGTATAATATACTTTTAGATAACAGTTCGCAATTTCATAAAAAAACGAACATCTTATATTGGATTGTTACAGTACCTTGCTTACGATACATAGTTTTAAACACATATATACCAACGAAACCTTTCTTCTGCACAATTCTCCTTTCTCCCAGCAAATAGTAAATAACATAAATATTATGATTTTGTTTTCGTGTTTTCCTTTGCTTACACGTTGAGATTGTTGAAGTGGTCACACCTACGTCTCACTTCTCCTTCTCCATTCCCCTTAACGCCGACTGTGCCGAGTTTCTCCATCGCACGTGCGAAATCTTCAAAGAATGCTTTCTCGTCAGTTGCGTAAAGCTCAACGAACGGTTTCGTACTATTGTCTTTAATAAGGAGGTGGTCGGAAGCTAATAGCCCTAGTCCTCGTTTTAGGTTCTTGAAGTACATGTTGTCAAATTTTCCCGGAGTCATCACGTCGTTAAACGCTGCGATTGTGTCGTCCACGGTGTGGTTTTTGCATAGCTCTTTCAGAGCGGTTGCGAATCGCGGGTTGATTTCTGGATCGGCTTTTGACCCGTAGAGCCGGTCACTAAATTCTTTGCAGTGTGAAAATCCGATTGTGTGAGCTCCGCTTAACGCTACCATCTCACGTAGACTAAACCCGTTTTTCTTGAACATCCCGTGGATGTCATGGACCGTCTGGTTAGGCATCGGGACGTTTCCTCGGACTTTATGGGCTTTGGATTCGAGTCCGTCTTTACGACCAAGCTTTACATCGAAGTAAGGTCCTCCTACCATCGTGACAAGGTCACGCGTTGCCTGCGCTAAAATATCAGCGCATGACACAACACCAGGACAAGACAGCTCGAGAGCTGTCTTAATGCGATTGACAATGTCGAAAGCATCTCCTGGGAGGGAGTCGTTAAGATCATCATCACGTTCCGCTTTGTTAAACGAGTTGGTCGCTATCAAAACAGACGCATCACAACCTTCAAGGAAACAATCGTGAAAGAAGAGACGAAGTGTCCCGGCAGCAGTTGTCGGCTGTTGAGATTGCTTGGTTAAAACGGCTTCACGCACGATTTTGTTGAAGTCAGGGCATGTTTTTTGGTAATAATCCGTTCTCAAGATAGCTACATCAGCCGATACCGCTGGTGCAACAACAACGAGAAGGATGAGAACAAAGGGGGTAGGACTACGAGAGAGACGCATAATTGATGTTGGTAAACGATAAATGGGAATCGAATTTGAGAGAGAGGTCTACAAGGTAGACTTCTCTATGATCGATTTTCGTCGAAAGCAATTAGAAACGAAGAGAAAGGGCTTTGCGACTATTTCATGGCTTAGGAGGTTTCCAAGTAGAGGCTACGTAAATGGATGGTTTTTATTTCCTAATACGTACGTGTGGTCGTTTTTAGTTTTTCCTATCTTTGTAACTCTTTACCTATTTATTGAATGGTTTAAGTTGTTTTGAATTTGGTTCTTGATTTGTTTTAGTATATTATAGATATATAAATTCTGGCGTCAGAAAGGTACAGGAAAGTTTTGGTTATTCTCATATACAAATTTTGAACTCTGAACTTGTTATAAAAGATTTGTTTATGTTTGGTATTAATTTGTACTAGGTAATTTTTCCGTGCTCATGCATGATTATAAATATTACAAAGTGAATATATTATAATAATTGATTGATATTTATTTTTGGTTTTAAATTATTTTATAATTTATATATATGTATAACTTAAACTACTAGTATTAAATTATTTTAGTTAGACATATAATTTTGGATATGTAAAATCTAATCAGTATGGTTATCATTGGGTATACTGGATTCTATTTACTTCTCCGAATTTAATTATAATATTTTTATTATAAATAGATTAAAATTTTGATTACTTTTTAATTTGCATTTAGATTGGTTGTTCTCTAAGATATGTAAATATATTGTAGTAAGATTATGTATAAACTATATATATATATATATATATATATATTATTTTTTAGAGTGAAACAGAAAAATAAACTATAGTGTTCGATTCAAAATTACATAAATGAATACCGCGATAATATTTTAAAATCTCATGCATATATAAATTTTACACAAAAATTAAATTGTAACAATTCATTAATATTTTATTTTCCTTATTGATATGTTTTGAGTCATCTAGTAATTTAAAAATATATAAATAAATAAAATTATTTTAAAATAATATTTTAGTTAGATCTTTGATTTTGGATATAATAAATTAGAATAGTTGAATTACTCATTTTGTGAGTATATTAAATTAACTATTTTAACTTCAAATTGTAGTATAATTATTTTTTATTCTAAGAAAGTCAAATATAATAGGTTTATTTAATCTACGTATATTTTAGTAATATTATTAATAAATTTATTTTAAAAAATATTAGAAAATAAAGTGAGGATTGATAGGAAATTTCATAGATCAAAAAAATTGATATATCTCTAGATATATCTATATTTATACGTTTTTGTTAATATTAGAACCGCACCGTAGTTATTATGTAGTTGTCTTGCACGTTACCATACAGAGCCTTAATATCAAGATTATTTTTCTGAATTATTTTTTTTACGAAAACACATCATATAAAATATTTTTTTAAAAATTCGTTTTGAAACTTTATAAATGTTTCCTTTTATTATATATGTATTCAGAACAAATAAAAAAAGGAAACTAAACTAAAAGAAATTACTAAAAGTCTGACTAGTGACTATTCTGAAGACAAGAGGAATGAATAAGAAAGAAATGTAAGGAATAAAATAGCAGGAATGAAAAGAATCGGTGTTCCTTCTCAAATTTTAGAAGGAATGATTTTTTTCTTTATTTCTCTACAGAAAATAGAATGAGAGGGAAAAATTATTTTTTGTGAATGGTGATTTTTTTAGGAACGTTAGGGAATGCATTGTTCCTTGTCATTTCTTGGTCACCATTTATACCCTAAATAAAAAATTAATAATGGTATTTAAATGTAAAATTTTTAACCCATTAAGAGTGACTCTGTAATTAGTCGTCACGGAACTAATGTGAATGTGTCATGTATGAAACTGATTTCTCAAATAATATTATAGATATATATATAATAATAATTAATAAATCAGATGTATATATACATATATATTTGTGTGTGTGTGTGGGTATGATATTGATATTATGAGCTGATAGTTATTAGGGGTGGGAACTGGGAATGAATCAAATATTTGGGGTTTTGTAGACATTCGTGAGACGATCAGTTTGGTTTGAATAATCAATTATCCGAACGAATTAAATTTGATTCATAGTTACTCGGATATTTGGTGTCTCGATATTTAGAATTTTTTTATATTTTAAAGCAAATATCCTATTCAAACCAAATAAATAATATAATATAAAACACAATTCTTTCAAATACTATCTTTTATGTTTTTGTCACAAGAATAAGGCTCAATGAAAAAAATGACAAAAGAGGTTTTATTAAAAACGTAAAACACTCTTCTACCCTTTGCTTTATAAATATATAAATAATTAATTTTTTTTATAATTTTCCATTATATTTTTTCAAATTTGAAAATTTTAATTAAAAAAAATCGAATTTTTGTTTCAAATTTATTTTTAGAAATCGGAAAATGATTTTTGAAACTATTTTTACATATATTCTTTTAAATTTTTTTAATATTTCTTTTCTATTTTAAATTTTTTTAAACCTCAGCCTCAAACCCTACCCTTTAACTCTAAACCAAGTGTCTAGACATAAAAAAGTTAACCCTAAAATATAAGTGTATATTTACACTTCAAAAAAACTGTTTTAGTCATTTTCTTTTTTTTTGTTGGATATTTTGTGAAAAACAAACTAAAAAATGCTATCATAGAAAATTCTTCTAATTTAAAATAATTATAATTTTTTACAAAGATAAAATATTATTAACTTTTTGAAACTCTAATAAATAAAATAATAAATTTGATAAATAAAAATATTATAAATATATAACAGATCGGATATCTGTTTTTAAAATATTAGTATTTACGTATTGCTTCGTTTTTTACATACATTATATATTAGTATTAGTATGTTATGTATATTTGAATTTTTTTGTTTAGAATCAAAATAGAAAATCAACCAAAATTTACGGATAATTTAGCAAACTCTAATATCAATTAATTAACTTATTATTTTTAGGGGTTTCCCAAAAAGCTCGTAATATTTAAAAGAAGTAGAATTTATAGTTATTTTTAAAAAAATATGAACTACTAGGATAGAGGATATAAGAAGGTTGAATGTGACTAAAATAATAAGAAAAAAAATAGAAGAAAATGCAGCAAGAGAATAAGTTACGTTTTTCTCTAAGGGCATCTCTAATAATAACTTTATTCTTAAAGTTGGCAAACTTTTAAATTTGAAGTTTGAGGCTGTTTCTTTCCAAACAAAATTCAGCTACAATTGTTTTTACATTTTACGCAATAATCCTTATTGTAAATAAAAATTAATAAAAATCATAAAAGTTTTATATAACGGTAGAAGATAAAATAAAAAATAATATAAATACTATTAGTCAACAAAATATTACATTTTAATATAAAATTACGTAGACAAATAAAATATAGAAGTATTCTTTACATTTTTTTCCACAATGCACTTCAAATTGATAAATGGGGGTTTTAACTTTTATTTCTAGACTGCAAGCAAAACATTATTCTTTATGTATTTTGTATTGTGCATAAAATAAAAAACTTAAAGACTAAAATGATAACTTTAAAAGCTAGCAAGCCAATATGAAAGATAGAGAATTGAAGGACTAAAAATATGAAATTTCAAATTTGAAGTTTTGAAATTTCATATTTTTAGTCATTGAAAACTTCATATTTGATTATTAATTTACTTTTAAAGCATTTTCAAAAACAACATCATTTTTTAAGTTGGTAAAACTTTAAATTTGGAATTTGAGAATGTTTCTCTCCAAAAGAAGAACTTCAAATTCAAATTTAAAATTTTTACAATGTACGCAAAATCATGAAAATTTTATACAGCGATAGAAGATGTAATAAAATATTATAAACTATATTAGTTAACAAAGTATTACATTCTTTTAGAAAATTGCATAAAAAAATTAAATCATACAGTTTACATAAAATACATGAGTATTCATTATAATTTTTCCATAATGCTCTCATATGTGATCAACTAATGCGTATCGAGTTAATAAATGAGCTTCTCATTATTTCATAGATTGTGAACTAAAATTATTGATTAATGTTATTAAATTTATTTTGTATTAAGCATAAAATAAAATAAAAAAGTTAAAGACTAAAATGATAACGTTAAAAGTTAATAAGATCATATCTTACAATACTAAAAGCCAAATATGCTCAACATATAGGGTGTCCACGTAGGATTATTAATTCCAGCCAACGACAAAGCTTTTATTTGCCACGTATACGTTTCTTTAGAGCAGCATTAACCGGGGTGCTTACCCCGGTGCTTAGCTTTAAAAAAAAAAAAAGGAAACAGAGCGCTTGTTTAAGCGCAGGAAGCGCCGGTTGTTTACACTGTTCGCGGGCCCCACTGACATATGGCGGCCCGGAAATGGTTCATTTTTAACTTTTTTTTTTTTTTTAATCAACCAAAAACCAAAAAAAAAAAAAAAAAAAAAATTATGCTCTTACGCAGCATAGAATTTACACGGGCTGAGTATGGCCTGTTAATATTTTCTTGTAGCCATAAGACCAACTCTCCTTCTTCACCCAATGAGGACCGTCAATATCGATTAGCCTCTTCCACTTCTCCATGGTGTTGCCGATTGATTTCTGCAACTCTCCGTTTCGTTGGAGTTATAAATATTAAGTATTTACTCTCAATCATCCAATCATTTATTTATTCATATCTTAATTTCAGCTTAACCCACCTTCTTCATCCCTTATTCAAGTTCGTACAGCCTCTGGAATACCTCTTCAAATTCCTATTGCTATCTTCGTCTTCAAAAGTTCGTGCAAATACTATTGTAAAGCTCTCTACTTATAAAACTTATTCGTTGTGTAGTTCAGATCTTTAATTAACCGAATACAAACTAAATCTGTCTCTTTTATGTTTTTAAATTAACAGGGATCGACTGTGATATCAAAAGTAGGCCAAAAGACATGGCAAGTTGGAGTAAGGTCGTTTGGTTTGCGCAGGGAGTGCCCCGGTTCGTGTTTATCACTTGGCTAGCATTTCGCGATAGGCTATCTACAGGAACGCGAATGGCTCAATGGGGCGTGGTACAGAGCTGCTTGTTCTGTGGCGAGCCAAACGAGTCAAGAGACCATCTCTTCTTCGCTTGCCGGTACACATTCACTGTGTGGTTAGCAGTCGTAGGAGACCTCTTGCTAGCGGAGGCTGATCCAGATTGGGAGACATCGCTTGCTCAGTTAGTGGAACTCCGATACGAGAAGCTGGACTATATCCTGTTGAGAATGGTGTTTCAGACTGCAATCTATTACATATGGAAGGAGAGAAATGACAGGAGGCATATGGGGAGGCCAAAAACAGTGGAAAACGGTTAAACTGAGGATCATGTCTACTAGATACTTTGAGAATCCCAAATTGTTGGGACTGCTCCAAAGATGGTTTCGTGGACGGTGGGATTCTTTGCAGCAGGGTTCGTAGGCTAGTCTCATTCTTATGATTCTTTATGTACATAAACTCTAAAGTTCTTCTCTCATTAATATAAATTTAACATTTCACCCAAAAAAAAAAAGACATGGCAAGTTGCATACAGTCTCAATCAATCTGTGGTACGCGTTTTTATTTGTTTCCATTACTCTTAGTACAAAATATTGCTTCCCTTCTTCTAACATTCTTTTAGTAAAGATTAAATCTGACTTTTTTTTGATGAATTTGCTGCTTCCGTCTCACGCGTACGTGGTTCGTCAGCTGAAACGCTCTGTGGATGTCTTTTACAACATGGTTTGCGTAACACTGAGAATGTACTTGATGCGTTCCAGCTTGCGCTGTTATGTGATTTCCCTCGGCTTAGCGTCATATCTCACCATATGATCATGAAACACTTCAAAGAGCTTTGTGCTACAGGATCATGGATATTTATGCAGAGCCGTCCCTTTCTCGAGAAAAAAAACTAAAAAGGCTCTGTCATCATCGAAGAAAGTGTAAGTAGTACATTCACAAACACTTTCTTGCTCTTTATGTAACTCTTTTTCTTTGGATTGGTTGGCTCTATAGCTTTTCTCAATACAAATTAACAGGGTGCTCGCGGGGTTCTTCAAAAATGGAACAAGATTGAGGCAAGGCTAAAAGCCACATCTCATTTTTGAGAACGAAGGTTTTAGCTTCCTGTCCAAAACACGTTTTGCTTATTCTATTAAAATTACTCTCAATTTGTTTGTATAGTATTATAATCCTGATAATGAGAAGGTGGAGACCACTGTTGCTACGATTCTCAAAGGAAGTAATAATTTTTTTGTTTATGTTCATTAGTAAGTATCTGATAGTATATATTATATCCATAAGATGTAAAATGATTAACCCACTGATCGACCTAGACTGTTTTGTTTCTTATTTTCTTAAGGGTCTTCCATTTGAGCTATAATAACATGCTTCTAAATCAATTGTGGAGTGAAAATGGTAATACTAAGAATCTTCTCAGCAATTCTTTCTTTCAGCTTCAAGCTAATCGTGCTATTACTGATATACATGTGCAGTTGCATGAGTAAATATCATTTTTAATAATTATGTAGTAATCACTTGTAAATGATGTGACTGTGGTCTGGTCTCTGCAGAATCAAGTAAAACCCTTGAAAGAAGTGAGAAGTTATGGTCAAAGCGTACCAGAAGACTCCCGAGAGTTTCTAAAATATATTGTCAGAAATCTACTCTAAACAGCCATTCTTCCATCATGTACGTGAACAATTCTTCCTGATCGTAGAAGACAAGAGGATGCAAACTTCAACGTAGATTTACCGACTGATGTTAAAGGTGCTGATAAAAAAAAATTAAGGCATGTGCCATTTAAGGAACTTGGTGAGCCCGTTGTCGTCTATGTTCCTTTATCTCATGTCATATGGGTGCTGCGTTTATAAGGTTTACACAATCTTATGCTGCTTATACTCCTTCGATTCTGCTCTTGATGATCTTATTCTTATATATACTATCATGTGCAAATTAAGAGTTTAAGCAGTGCAATCCTGAATTTACCTTGGAAATTAATTACAATTGGAAGCTCGAGAGTTTAATGTTAGCTACTCTGCTCGAGAATAATCCCAATATAGAAAATGGATTGAGCTATAGCATCTAGAGTGTCCACGTCCACATATTAAATCAACCAATCAAATGTCTCTAATTTACCACGTCATTCGTTCATTCGGACAACACAAAATTGACTCGGACCTCTCCGTTTCGTCTTCCTCCAAAGCACACCGTTACACCACTTCCGATTCTCCTTCGCCTCCGCATCTAAGTCTCATAAAGTTCATGTGCTTATCATAACCCAAACGACATGAATCTGTTCCCTTCCATTAGCTCCACAATTATATATCTCCCTTCTTCTTTGCTTCTCCCCTTACCTCTATTTAAGCTAACCAAATTTTCAGAGAAAACGATGACAGAATGAGGAAATCAACCGACAAAGCCCCTACATCTCTGCTCTAAAATGATGTTGCTCATGTCCAAAGACACTCGAAGCTAAGACACTCGAAGCTACGTTTCGGTTAATCAACTTCTGGAAACCGAGGACCACAACTAAAGGTAGTTTCGTTATTGGTCTGGAGCTTCTTCTTATATATGATCATGTATGAAATATGTTCTAACCCGATAATTTTGCTCATTTTGTGATATTAGTGTCTTTCAATTTTTGTGAAGCTGCTTCATGTTCTTTCTAGCCTCATTCTTCAACTTTTCAATCAACAGATGGATCAATGTGTGTTTCCTTCTCTTCTTCTGATTGGCAATTAGTTTTTTCCCACGGTTGTACATAAGGAGTACTTTAGACTGAGCCGTGCTGTTGCTACATGTAAAATCAGTTCTTCCTTACAGTACGATGCTCACCAACAAGTTTTAATCATCAACACTCATTTTCTCTTTCATCATGATTCAACACTGTCTATAGTAACTGGTAAGAGATTGCAGCATGTACAATGTTTCAATCTCTAAATCTTTGTTATATCAATCCCTTCACTATCACTGTTGATGATTTGCACCTTTCTGAAGGACGTCAATCTCAGTCCAAGTGCATAATATACTTTGCTGGTAGCCACCACCAAGTCTAGGTTTTAGGACTTTTCATGTGTTACATCTAAAGAACGAAGATACTGATTTTTTTTACTGCTCAGTTTTTTTCTACTTTTGTGGCAGAGATTGAACAGTAAGCGAGGGCATGTCTACCAGTTTCTCAAACCACAAGGCTTTGTCCTTACGACACTGCTCATCGGTACAGAGATTCAGAAGTGTACAAGGTCACTGTTTTTCTTTATTATGATAAAACTTTGGGTATGCTGTATTTTGTTTTTTGTCATTTTGGCTTCACGGTGGGTATGCCACATGAATCACTGGGGTAACATGCGCTGTTGATTTCATATTGCTTCTAAATCCAAATCGGTATAGAAAGTTTCTACAAACACACTACAAGAAAATACGTCGAATTCCGACGGAGGTTCCGACGGAAATCAATGTCGTCGGACGTTTGTGACGGATTACCGACCAATTTCCAACGAAATCCAAAAATTTGAAGTCGTCGGAATTTTCCGACGACTTTTCGACGACATTCCGATAAAAAATGTAACCGTTGTAGTCATCGGAAATTTGTCGGAATATACCGACGAACTTCCGACGAATTTCCGCCTCGTCGGAATTTTCCGCCGACTTTTCGACGAGATTCCGATAAAAAAATGTAACCGTTGTAGTCGTCGGAAGTTCGTCGGTGTATTCCGACAAATTTCCGACGACATTCCGATTAACAGTACAGTCGTCGGAATTCCGTCGGAATTTTCCGACGAATTTCCGACGAACCATGTGACCGACAAATATATATGACCGTTGTATAGCCGTTTGAGATTGGACAATACCGACGGAATTCCGACGGACTGCTTTACATCCGTCGGAATTTCGTCGGAAAGTACAAGTTGGAGTAAGGCATGTTTATGGCAGATCTCTTCAAGTTTCTCTTATGTAGAAGAATGTTTCTTGCATCAGAATTATTTGTGTAAAGCTTTTATGAGACAGTTTTATTGTCTACCTCCATTAACATGTGACGAGTTTGCTTTGCAGTATCTATTGAGAAGAGCTTCACTAACCGCTGAGGATGCTTTTGCCTTTCTGAAAATAACGACAATGATGGTGACCCAATTTATGGACCTTCTTATTCATCTGAGAATGTTCACGTAAGTTTCTCTATCCTATTTTGCTTCTATTTCCCAATACAACTCGATTTGACGGACATTGATGGACATAGGTTTCTATCACAGTGGACTCACGACAAAAGACGTTAATGATCTGTGGATTCAAGCTGACTTTGATGGAAACAATCTAAAACAGTTTCAAGTAACGTATCTGAATGAGGACATAGAAGTAAATGGTAACCAAGAACAAACAATTGGTTTCAGTGTCAAGAACACATCATTATTTCTTTCTGAAGTGGAGGAAGGAGTGTAGCTAGAAACTTACTCTCTCTCAGATCAATAGAGGCTTACAGTTTTTTTTCTCTCCCATAAGAATGCCTTGCTCCTGTCCTTCTTACATTTAAGAGACCTTTAGATTTATTGCCCCCCCCCCCTTTCCCTCCCCTCATATTAGAGGTTAGTATAAACACTTTGCCTCCATTGGCCAAAGAAAATACTGGCAACGCCCTGGCCGCTCTCCCCTTCTGGATTGTGCGTTGGGTTAAGAAGAGAGAAAAGGATATTACACACTGGTATACATTATACTATGTAATATGTTAACCAAATGTGGAAGCTTTCATGTAAAAGTAAATGTTGTAGTAAAGATTTAAGAAGCATCTTTGGAACTCTCAAAAGTTTAGGACACTAAACCAAATTTGTTATAACCAATGGATCAAGAATTAGGCAATTCGAAATCAAAAGCATAGTCCTTCTAAACAGCAGTAGCAGCAGTCATATTTTAAGATTATGGAACTGTAAACAATATGCTAATAATAATATCATGTAACAAAAACAATTAGTGTTCAAATTATTCAATATTTATATAACATATTTTATTTAAACAGTTATTTTTTTGGAGAAAAAGATGCAATTTAATTTTATTCAATAATTAGTATATGTTACTCATATTAAATGTGATTATAAAATATTATATCATAAGATTACATATACAAAAAAAATATTTACATAATGTGTATTACATATGAAAAGTACATTTAAAACACAATTTATGTATATATATATATATATATATATATCCAAAAATAGAAAATGGTAGTTAATTAAAAGGTTACAATTTTAAAAACGATCTTCTATTTTGATAATTTTAAAATTATTATAAATATAAAACAAATTATTAATATAAACATGTGTAGCCTGGATAATAACTTAGAATGTGTATAACTACAGTAAAATTTAATATTGAGTTTGTACACAATACTTTCAAAGCATCATAGACAAAGGTCATGGAACCTAAAAAAAAAGGTCATAAACACAAAAGAAGAAGTGAGGCAAATACGAGAATAATAATAATGCAGTTTGTAGGTTTGCAACTCAGATTGTAGGGTAGGATCAAACTGTAGGAGTTAGAATTCTTAAACCGTTTTTGTGTATAAATCATTTTCAGAAGCACACAAAACGTCTATGCAATGTGTTTAATCAGATATATGTTAAGAGTTCTTCAGATTTTTGATTAAAAATCTAATTTCAAACCTCAGACGGTGATAATTTTTGTATATATCTACCATTTATAAATTTAAGAAAGCTTTTAAGTTTGGTCTGAAGTCCTCACTCATACATGTTTTCGAGAAGTCATTCAAGACCATGTTTGAGCAAGTATCTCAGCCTTGCATAAAGGGATGACCGAGCACACAAACACTACCCAACAAACAGAAAAAAATTAGAACATCAAATAATAGTATTAATATTCAAAATTATTTTCAAAAAATCTGATTAATTAAATAATTAAAATAAGAAACTGTAAAATTAATATTACATCAACAACGGTAAGAAAGTAAACCTTCTATAAATTTACAACTAAAAATATTTCAAATCATGAAGCAAAATTTTCTTTCTATCACAAACAAACTTAAAAAAACACAGAAATTAAATAGCAACAATAAATGTTAAATTTAAATTTTGGTTAAAAAGGTTGACAAAATTATTTTTGTTAAAATGATAAATTGAAGACAACAAATAAAGAACCGGTATACAAGTCGGTGGTACTTTCTTTTAAAGACAAGTACAAAAATAAAACTTGATAATTTTAAAACCAATCAAAATTTATACAATACTAATTATAAGCTTTACAATTGTTTTACATAAAAATAAATAACCAAGATAAAGAATATATATAGATCTTAACTTATAATTTAGACAACAAATTATTTCAAATAGATTTAAATTTGCATTTATGTTTATAATTCTCTAACAAGTTTCAGTGTATATCATATTTGTTCGTTTTTAAAATATAAATATAAAAATTAATCTAATATTATAGGAAAAAATCCGGGCGTAGCTCGAAAAACCCCCTAGTAAGATAGATAATTGAAAGGACTAGAAAATAGGAAACTTAAAATATAAAATTCTACTGTTCAAAACTTCAAAATTTGAATTTTTGAAGTTGCTTTTGCAGTATATAAAGTTTAATATTTGAAATTTTGAAGTTGTTTTTAGAGATATTGTAAGAGAAGTTTTAAAGAATTTCCTTACTCAACTTTTTCAACTATCATAATTTTTTAACAATCAATTTTTTTTTTTGAGAAACTCTATTAGGTATCTCACTGAGGATGATGATGGCCTTATATTTTTTTTCTCCTTAGTTAACTTTTTGGTGCTTTTGATTGGTAAGATATTGAGTTAGAACCCGCCTATTGAACTGTTGCAACTTGCAAGACATTAATCTAAAGACATACAACTTTAGTAGACCAACTAATTCCATATTAAAATATGATAAAATTAATTATTTAGTCGAATTTGTAACTATATGTTTGGGAGAATACAAGGAAATCTTTAAACCTTAGTATGAACAAAGATTGTTGTATTTTGTTAATATAGCAAACCATATATTATATTAATACATTAATTGGACACTAAAAAGTTATTATTTGTGTTAAGAATCACAATATGGAGAATACCAATTTAATTTTGATACTAATTTAATGTGGAAAGAAGAGTACAATTACTTGGGACAACGCTACTATAGTACGCTGGTATAGTCTTTTCACCCAAATTGGCTTTATCGACTCATTCAAGGATGATGGGCAACAAAATCCTTTTGGTGTGAACAATCCTGATCTTCAGTCTCAAATTTGTCCTTTTTGGTGTGAACAATTAACAGAAAATGTTTTTTAGAAAATGTGAAGATTGTGGGTTCATTTATAGAAAATACACACTATATGTAAAACTCAGAGAAACAAATGATGTCTCAGATGCTATGGAAACATGTTTCTGGTTAAAAGATGCGAATGACTCTTTGTCGCTCAGGGTCTCCTAAATTCACTCTACTCACAGCCTTTCTCACACTACACCCAGCCAATAAACCTTTCAGGCCCACAGCAATCTCAACCTCCTAACCAAGGCTCACAAAACCCAAAACTTCCTCACAATGGCTAAAGATGACACATGCAAAGCTTGAATGCAACGGGTATGTAAACACCCTTTTTGCATATTCAGCAGCTTGGTATCGCGCTATCACGGCTCCAAACAAACATCTGGTTGGCTTCCGGGTGCTTGTAAGGTACCTGACATTCTGGCTGTCGCTTAACGCAGCAAGAGGTAATGCACCTAAGTAACCCGGGGAGAAGTCTTGGTCCCTGAATCCTCTGGGATTGTATATTTGTTTTTTGCCGTGTAATATTTTAATTCTACTGTTGAAGAACTGTCTGCCAAGTGCACAGGAGCTGATAGATATGTCTGGTATCCAGAGGTTGGGCGCGGAACAGGCAATTTCTCAATTGGTGATACATGGAGAGCACTTCATCCTTATCCAATAGAAGCGTTTTGGCACAGAGTGGTGTGGTTCCAAGGTAGAATACCGAAGCATGCGTTCCTGACTTGGGTGGCTGCTCGTGACAGAATGCTTACGAGAGATCGCCTTATTGGATGGGGATTGTCGGTTCCTTCGAACTGTGTACTATGCGCAGGTCATGATGAGAACCGGCAACACCTGTTTTTCGATTGCTCCTTTAGCAATCAGATTTGGATGTTCTTTACTTCTCGGATGCAGCTTACTCCTCCACAGGGGTTTGATGAAGTGTTGAGATGGCTGAAAGATCCATCAAGAGACAAGAATGTGATCCTGATTATTAGACTCATTCACCAAGCTGTATTGTATTTGGTTTGGAAAGAGAGAAACAAGCGTATTCACACAGCTGAAAGTTCTCTTCAAAGCAAAAAAATCTCCTTCTCTCTCTTTTAAGCATCAGATTGAAGAACCAAAGAGAGTAAACAAAAAGAAGAGAATTAAAAACTATAAACAAAAAAAACAAAAAGTTGAAATTCTGGCACAAATCGGAATAACTCTGGTGTACCGGAAATCACACTTCTCTCTCTCAAAGATGAGAGTGTGTTAAGAGAGAGAAGGCTTAGTTTCCAATCCAGTTTTTGGCTTTGGATATTCATAAACACCTATTTTCAGTTTGATACGTGGGTGGGTGGGGGGTGGTAGAGGTGGTCGACACCAAAAGAAAAGCCGAGTTGGTTTGGGTATGGGTAAAATAGTCTTTGGCAGTGGCTAATGAAAACAATGAAATATTGATATTGTTTTACATTCGTCTATTTTTGCTAGCCGCTCAAATTTATGTACTGATTCCGGAATAAATTTTCAAGTGACCTCTATATTTTGTGAAGTTCACATTATCCCAACTAAAAATACTCATTTTTATATAAGATTGACCCCGGTTGTAAAAGTTTTCCACTGGCCACCGGTTCCTTGTAACCTTGAACATGTGTCAACTCGACGGGAGGCGGTGTTTGTCGAAGTCCCAGTGGACCCATAAGTTTATAAGAAACCACACGGAACGCTCCATCTGTTGCTTTTGGTTTAATCTCAACATACAAGAAACTCTCATATATTGGCTATTGAACCACTATCGAGGTTTTAACTTTAGCTTTAAAATCAAACAAATATCTGAAAGGGACTTTCTCACGGATTGAAATTTTAGAGAAAAAAATGGAAATGCGAGATGCCGTGAGCTTTATAACTGCTCGCTCTGGTCACTAGATTCAGAATCTGGCAGGGCCAATCTTTTTTAAAGTTTCCCTAATTATCATCATCGTCATCTCCGTTGATTTTGGCTTTTAACACGACTGAAATTTATTATTCATTCAATATTGTAACAAGCGAAGTATAAATTCATTTTCCAAATCTGTTGTACGTTACTAGATAAATTAATCTGAGCTATGACACATTTTCCCTGGCGTTATAGGAGTTTGACGTCAGGATTTTGCCACGAGCCGACCGATTTCTAATAAAATTAAGCTAAAATAGACATGTACGAGTCAATCTTTGATTTGTTTTTCTCTGAATCTCTGATACTATGCCTTGACCGCCTCTAGTTTATTAATCTACTAGACAAAAGAAAAGACGTTCGTAACGGTTGCATTAACAGTCTCGTAAATTATGGAAACATATTGATCGATGTCGTGAACTTCGTTTATTCAATTTTCTGCCTATTAAAATAAGGGGAACAATAAAGTGAGAAATAAAAATAAATAAAAACAAATTTGATTTTACGTATTTACTAACTTTAGTTATTTCTCATCAGAGAAAATCAAAATATACAACTGTAACAACAAGAAAAAAGAAGCGCATAGTGTTTATCTTTGATACTGAGGACAGCTGTACATATGATCCAAGCGTAGCTTCAACTCCATAACAGTCTCTCTCTCTCTCTGAAAGAAAAAGGAAAAGGAAAAGGAAAAGGAAAGCGAAGTAAAACATAAAAGAAAATCTATTGACCTCACATCTGCTGAAGATCCAAATCAAATCCCAGATTCTCCTTCCTTCCTTCTCTCGATTCAGGTTCATCAGATTCACATGATAGCTCCGAAGTGGATACAGAAAATCGAACTCTTTACTTAGATGTCGTCTAGTGTAAGCTCATCTCGGTGACTGATTCGATATGCTCGAACTCATCCTCTTGTGCATCCTTCTGGTGTCCACCACGCCACAGTATCTCTCCACTGAGCCCGTGACGTGTCAGGATCTCGACGGCGTTGGATCGTTGAACACCACCTGCACGCTAAACTCAAATCTCCGATTCGATTCCGATGTTCGCGTCTTCGGGACGGGGAACCTCAACGTCCTCGCGCACGTCTCCGTCGATTGCCCCGTCCAAGGATGCACGATCACCTTCAACGTCTCCGGGAACATCCACGTCGGCCAATCGGCGAGGATCGTCGCCGGCTCGGTGGTTCTCGCGGCTGTTAACTTAACCATGGATGGGAACTCTTCTATCTACACGACGGCGCTGGGTGGAGCGCCGCCTTCTCAGACTAGCGGAACGCCGTTTGGTACGGATGGTGCGGGGGGAGGACACGGTGGGAGAGGTGCTTCGTGTGTGAAGAGCAATGTGTCGACTTATTGGGGTGGGGATGTTTATTCGTGGTCGTCTTTGCATGAGCCGTGGAGCTATGGGAGTGAGGGAGGTTTTAGGCTGAAGGCGGGAGGGAAAGGTGGAGGCCGTGTTAAGCTTGTGATGAAGGATACGGTGGTGTTGAATGGTTCTGTTGCTGCTGATGGTGGTGATAGTGGTGAGGAAGGTGGTGGTGGATCTGGAGGAAGTATTTGTATTCGTGCGGTGAAGCTGTAAGTCCATCTAAAGTGTTGTGTCTTTTGCTGGAGTTTGGTCTTTCTCATGTGTCTTTTGGATATGTAGGAAGGGTTATGGTAAAATATCGGCATCAGGTGGGAGGGGATGGGGTGGAGGTGGTGGAGGAAGGATCTCCCTTGACTGTTACAGCATACAAGAAGATGTCAGAGTTCTTGTTCATGGTTTGTATTTCTTTTGCTGCCTAACTGGGCTCATGCAAGTGTGTCATAGGTTTTCTACAGGCTGTATTTATCATCCGCTTGAATCTCGTTACTTGCGCTTTCCTGTAGTTGTGAACCTTTCTATGGGCAAATACTTGATGTCCTTTCTAGTTTCCTGTGTATATAGTTCTCTATTTTGGGCTGTGTTCCGTGCTAAATTATTTGGTTCTATTTTCATATGACTGCAGGCGGTGCAAGTATTGGGTGCCCCAAAAATGCTGGAGCTGCTGGAACATACTTTAACGCAGAGTTATTTAGTTTAAGGGTTGGAAATGATAACATGACTACAGACACAGAAACTCCTTTGCTTGATTTTCCTACAAGGCCTCTGTGGTCAAACATCTATGTGGATAATCATGCAAAAGTTTTGGTTCCGCTGCTGTGGACCAGAATGCAGGTCAGTTCATTTCCTGAATGATCTTCTCTGCCCTGATTCCTTTGTGATCCGCGTACAATTTTTAATATAAGTTATTTATTAGAATATGGATGACTTTCTATATGCTTTCTTTTAACTGTTGACCTTTCAATTGTTAGTTCTTTTCGTTATTTGGGGTATTAATAAGCTCCTTGGTCTCTCTTTCTTTAAAAATACTTCGACTCGGCACTACCCCTAAATGTTTATTCTTTTCTTACTTTTCTGATTGTAAAGGTCAGAGGGCAAATCAGCCTTTATCGAGGAAGCAGCATTGTCTTCGGGCTATCAAAGTATCCAATTTCAGAATTCGAGCTTGTGGCAGAAGAGCTTTTAATGAGTAACTCCGTTATAAAGGCAGGTTATTGTTCCTAACCGTACAGTAATAATATTGGTTCTCCTTTACTGTCTTGCTTTTCTCTATGCCTTGTTAAGTTATTTTGTCCATAAATGAAGGTTTATGGTGCATTACGGCTTGTTACGAAGATGCTGCTCATGTTGAATTCTGTAATTAAAATTGATGGTGAAGGGAACCCTGCAGTGCCTTCCTCTGTCCTTGAAGTTCGCAACCTTGCAGTTCTAACGGTATACTTGTAAAACTTATCATGTCTCTTTTTTCTTCCTTTGGTTGAACTGGAAGACAGGTCTTGACTTCTTATTATTGTAGGAAAAATCCGTCATTACTTCTAATGCGAACTTGGGTGTATATGGTCAAGGAATGTTGACACTCACGGGTCCTGGGGATGCAATTAAAGGCCAGAGACTTTCCTTATCTCAGTTTTACAACATAACTGTAAGAAAGTATTATCTAAACATGATTGTCTCGTCCAAGTTCTGTTGATTTGTTTATATCTATCTACCATGATCATCTATGTTGTTATCGATCATGTTTCTTTCTGTCTATTACAAACATTTAGACATAGTCATCGGTGGAGTATGCAAAACTCTTTTTCAGTTCCTTAATTTTGCAGGTTGGACCAGGTTCTATGCTACAAGCGCCACTCGACGACGACGAAAGCAAAAACGCGTGAGTATTACTTCCTATACGTTTGCATTATATTTTGTGAGGGTGATTAGTACTGGACTTAATTATTGAAACACTTGTCTCTTTCTTTCTTTCTTACAGGGTTACTCGTTCCCTTTGTGAAAGCAAGACATGCCCAATAGACTTGATAAGTCCGCCGGATGATTGCCATGTCAATTATACACTATCCTTTTCCCTTCAGGTAAGTTTGATAAAGTACCTCGATGGCTCAAAGTTATCTTTCTGACACGAGTTAAACTTTGTGATGTATAGACTTTGTACTACTTACTAGGTAGTAACACAAGTAAAGACTCTAAATAGTATTAATAAATTATTGGGCTGATCGTAACTTTTTGCTTATATTATGAGCCAAAATAATTGTGAGTTCCATTATCATGTAAGACCTTACTGTGCATAGTTAGTCTTTTTTGTGATATTCTCCTTGAGTGAAATTAGACTTGACTGCTTCTTACAAATTCTTTTCTTTAATTTATAGCTTCAAAATTTTAATAATCTTCAACCTTTTAATTTCTAGATATGTCGTGTTGAGGACATTCTTGTGAGTGGATTTGTTAAAGGAAGCATAATTCAAATCCATAGGGCAAGAACGGTAGTGGTTACCGATGAAGGCTTGATCAGCGCATCTGGATTTGGTACATAAATCAATTTTCCATCCCTTTACAACAAATTTCTATAGCAGTTTGCCCTTTTGCAGCCATACTTTCGCCATGTCGTTAACATTTTAATACCTTTCTACGTATTTAAGAAGATTAATGTGGTTTTGGATTCTATGCATTAAATTCCTATGACAGGTTGTAGTGGGGGACTGGGGAAAGGACTTTATTCGAATGGGGCTGGTAGTGGTGCTGGGCATGGAGGGCGAGGAGGATCAGGCATTTTTAATGGGAGAGTGTGCAATGGAGGTCATACATACGGCGATCCGGATTTTCCTTGTGAGTTAGGGAGCGGAGCTGAAAGTCCAGATAATTCATATGGGAATGTGATTGGTGGAGGGATGATTGGTCAGTACTATTTTTCTATTTCTATTGTTTTAGAAAAACTGGCATTCAACAGTAGTAGACTATGAACTATCTGTTTACTCAGCTGACTCTGTCATGTCACATGTACAAATTTGTTTTCCATTTTTTCAGTAATTGGCTCCATCCACTTTCCTCTTTTGACGCTTAATCTCCGTGGATCTCTAAGCTCTGATGGCCAAAGCCTTGGAGAGCCAATAACGAAGGCTAACAGATCTTTGGTTGGTGGAGTTGGTGGAGGATCTGGTGGGACGATTCTTCTTTTCCTTCAGATGCTTGAACTCTCAAAGAATTCATCTCTAACAGTTCGAGGAGGGCGAGGTGGACCTATTGGGGGTGGTGGGGGTGGAGGGGGAAGACTTCACTTTCACTGGGACATGTTACACACTGGTGACGAGTATTTTCCTGTTGCAACTGTTAAAGGGTCCATTAGTAATAGGTATGCACAATTGTCATGCTACTTTGTGGGTCTTTTGTAGTTACCGGGGTATAAACATGCATATATACGTAGATTCGTATTACTATACATCACCATGGATTTGAGAGGATAGTTATTAGTGTTTGGTACGTGATACTCTGCCTATAGGCCCTATATTATTTTCTTTATGCTAAATTTGGATCTATCTTGGAGCTCTAGATTCTAGAATCTGACAGATATGTTTTTAATATGCAAAAATGCTTCCTCTATGATGTCTTCAGAGGAGGTGCAGGGGACAATGGAGGCCGTTTCGGGGAAGAGGGAACGATGACTGGAAAAAAGTGTCCAAAGGGACTCTATGGTACATTTTGCTTGGTAAGTCGTATGGTTTATTATGCTGTTAGTTATATCAGCGCTGGCCATATATGTCGTAACTTTTTACCAATTCTGCTTATCCTTAATTTTAGCAACAAAATGGGTGTAACAGACTACGAAATTAAAAGACCCAATAGTTTTTACCACCGTTGCAAATCTCTGCTTTGTTTGCTTGTGCTTGACACTTCTCTATTTTCTGGCTTTCAACTGTTGTTTCAGGAATGCCCCATCGGGACATTCAAGAATGTTGAAGGCTCTGACAAACGTCTTTGTACACCCTGCCCGCCTGAACATCTTCCAAGTCGTGCAAAATTTGTATACGTACGAGGTATATTATCTTATAGTTCTCTTGCTCTTCCATCCCTGGATCCCTTGTTTCTTCTTAACTGTGATGTATGCTGATGGGAGGCGCATTGAGCCTGCAGGAGGAGTTAGTGAACCTGTTTGTCCCTATAAATGTGTATCTGACAAGTATAGATTACCAAACTGCTATACACCTCTGGAAGAGCTTGTTTATGCATTTGGGGGGCCATTTCCCTTTGCTCTTCTTCTATCTGGTGTGGTGGTGGTTCTTGGTCTGTTGCTAAGCACATTAAGTATCAGATTGCTAAGATTAAGCTTCTATGGTGCCAATTCTATTGAACAGCAGAGTGCTCATTGTTTACCCCATCTTCTTTCTCTCTCTGAGGTATGGTGTTGCGGAAATTATCTTGTCCCATATCTTCGGTTTTTGTTGTAAGACATACGAATTTGTCAATTGAATTCTCTGGCCTGTCTCTTATCATTCTAGGTCCGAGGCGCAAAGTCTGACGATACACAAACCCACGCCTATCGTATGTACTTCATGGGTCCAAACACTTTCAGGGAACCTTGGCATCTGCCCTACTCTCCTCCCGATGCAATCATCGAGATAGTGTAAGGATATAACTTGACTGGGTCAAATTTTGTTGTGATTGGACGCCAGAATGTTTTAATGAAGTTGCTGAACTATTGCTTCTTATGTCTTTATCATTTTCGTGAAGTAGTATGTCACTAATCCAGAATCATCTGTCTTTCAGTCTTACTCTTTTCTGACTAATGTGACATTGACTTTTGGCTCATTTTTATTCCAAGGCATGTCCACTCATTGCTATGTACATATATGATGTTGCAGGTACGAGGATGCTTTTAACAGATTTATTGATGAGATCAACTCTACCGCGGCATATGATTGGTGGGAAGGGTCTGTGCACAGCATTCTGTTAGTTCTAGCAAATCCTTGCGCCTGGTCTTGGAAACAATGGCGTCGCAGGAGAAAGATACACCGTCTTCAGGAATATGTGAAATCTAAATATGACCACTCTTGCCTCCGCTCATGCAGATCTAGGGCTCTCTACAAAGGCATGAAGGTTCAGATTCGTATAATCTAATGTTATATGTGTTGCTTCACAACTAGCTTGCTTTTACTTCGCATTTTGACCGTCTGTGTGTCGAAACAGGTTGGAGCCACTCCGGATCTGATGGTTGCGTATGTAGATTTTTTTCTTGGCGGTGACGAGAAGCGTGTAGATATGGTCTCTATTATACAGAAAAGATTCCCAATGTGCATACTTTTTGGTGGAGATGGAAGTTATATGTCACCCTACAGTCTTCATAGTGACGCACTGCTAACAAATCTTCTTGGCCAGGTTAGCTTATATCTCTCTATTTATATTTCCCTTCAAAAATCTCCACTCTGAAAATCTTTTAAAGGCTTTCAAATCACTATTACAGCACATTCCACCAGGTGTTTTGCACCGCTTTGTTGCCGGTTTAAATGCACAGCTCAGGACTGTGAGGCACGGATCAATTCGTTCAGCATTACTTCCTGTAATTAGGTGGATAAACAGCCATGGAAATCCTCAACTCGAATTCCACGGAGTAAGAATTGAGCTTGGATGGTTTCAAGCTACAGCTTCTGGATATTACCAACTTGGTATCTTGGTTTTTGTGGGCGATTTTCCTATGAGCGATGTAAGCCGATCAGTTTCATTCAACAGAAGTGACGACGATACCCCTCGGTAAAGCCATGATAGATTTGTGCCTCTCTAGTTATTGTCACTTCTCTGAGTGTTAAGAAACTAAACCCTGCTTATTCGTAACTCCATTTTCTAGGAGCAGCTCTACATGTCCGAGCAAATCTCTTATCGAGCTGCAACAAAACTTGATCCAACCTGGACATGGCTTATCTCGGAAGAGAATCAATGGCGGAATAAACGGAGGCCTCATCAATGAGATTTCAATAGAATCTCTGGAGTACAGGAGGGACTTGCTTTTTCCGTTTTCACTACTATTAAACAATACTCGACCCGTTGGTCGTCAGGTTACATATTCTCCACTCCTAAATAACGAACTATTCTCCTGATTGTTTTCTTCTTTGGTATTAACATAAGCAAAATCTTCATTTGGTGTATGCAGGATACTCTTCTACGTTTGATCTCCATCCTTCTTCTTGCGGATCTTTCAGTGACGCTCCTTGCATTGCTTCAGTTCTATTGGCTTGCCCTGGCAGCCTTTCTTGCTATCCTCCTGATTCTACCTCTCGCTCTGCTTTGCCCATTCCCGGCTGGCCTTAACGCTTTATTAAGTAGAGAAATGAGAAGAGCCTCACTTACCCGTATTTACGCCCTTTGGAACGCGACTTCTCTAACAAACGTCGTAAGTTGATACACACATATTTTTCAAAACAAAGTGACCTTGTTTTCTCTTCTATGGTCTCTTCTTATTCACAAAGTATATTGCAGATTGTGGCTTTCATTTGCGGTGTCATTCATTCTGGGTTTTTCGCTGACCAACTAAGTGAGATGACAAACATCTGGGACGCCATAAGGTAATAAACTTTAATCAGTTTGTACAAAGTTTGTAATCACTTGATCTGAAAATTGGTGTGTTTATGGCAGAGATGATGATAAGTGGTGGGTGTTACCAACAGTCCTCTTGTTACTCAAGTCGATACAAGCTCGATTCCTTGACTGGCACGTCGCAAATCTGGAAGTACCGGACTTTTCTCTTCTTTGTCCCGATCCAGATACTTTCTGGGCATATGAATCTGGAGCCTGATGATCTAAAGAGAAAAAAAAAAAGTTTGGGTATATCTTATTTGTCATGTAAATCTGGTAAAAAAGCACAACTTCTTGTCAGTGTTAGGTGTTATCTGGTTTTTACTTCTGGAGTAAACTTTTAGGGTTTTGCCAGAAGAAATGGTAGTTTAAGAAACTAGAGAGAGAGCGTGGCAAAGTGAATTAAGTGATTTCTTAGAGTTTTGAAACAACGTAAATGTTTTAGATGTAATCCACCTGTGTTACATTCAGTTTTCTTTGGGTAACAATATTTTTTCCGAACAATTAAATCATTTATCAAAAAACTGAGCCTGTCTGAAAACAAATCGAGAAAGTTTTTGTTACGAAAATAACTGTAATTTTATTATATCGCGAGAATTTGAATAAAGGTAAAATTTATACCCGTATAATTTGTAATACTGATAGAAATAGTTTATTATAGAGAGAAGAGAAGGTTGAGGGATGATCTTCTAAATCGATCGTTTATATAGAGAAAAAATCTACTGTGCAAATAGTAGAGCGGGCTCCACATCTTTTTATATTTCAAACATTACGGCTCTTCCTTTTGACTTTCGTAACACTCCTCCTTGGGGGCCGGTGTCACTATCCGCTCTCGCTTAACGTCTTTGTTGCCTCGTTAAAAACCTTTCCAGGAAAACCCAATGGGAAAAACCATAGTAAGGTAAAAAGAGTACAACCACGTAAGCTCCCCCTCAAATGAACAGTCATAGATCCTTCTGATGGCGCATCCCAATGTTATGGATGTGTTCCTGAATACCGAGGTATGGAGTGATTTTGTGAAGAGGTCGGCTGCATTGTCGCATGATCGAACATATCTTACTTCAATCTCTTTATTCTTCTCGAGCTCTTGGGTGTATGAGAAGAACTTCGGAGGTATATGTTTGGTTCTATCGCTTTTGATATATCCTTCCTTCGTTTGAGCAACACATGCCGCGTTATCTTCATATAGAATAGTTGGCTCCG
>NC_027754.1:28862763-28866679 GCF_000695525.1 Brassica oleracea var. oleracea
ACCAATAAATAAATTAAATTACTAGTAAATAATATAGGCGGTGTTCCGGCCATTATAACATGATATAAATAATAGTAGAGACGGTATACCGACCATTATAACAGGGTATAAATGATACAAATAAATTTTACCGAATCGCAGAGTGATCGTGCTGATAACGTGTTATGAAAAGAACTGGAATTTTATTATATCGCGAGAATTTGAATAAGGGCAAAATTTATACCCGTAGAATTTTTAACACTGATAGAAAGAGTTTATTATAGAGAGAAGAGAAGGGTGAGGGATGATCTTCTAAATCGATCGTTTATATAGAGAAAAAATCTACTGTACAAATAGTACAACGAGTCCCACATCTTTTTATATTTCAAACATTACGGCTCCTTCTTTTGATTTTCGTAACAGTTTTATATATTTTCTTGTAAAGCAAGAATATATAATACGAAAATCTGGAACCATGAAACTGGAACCTACCTGATCACATTCAAATCTGGCCGATTTAAAACATTAAAATAAAACTGAATCCACCTTAGATACGAATTCCTAAATTTGATCAAAGATGGTTCTAACTTCCAAGACTCAAAAGTCTGAAACTTTTGGAACCCATTTGATATAATATCTATCACAGGCCAAAGAAACCGAGGTAACCGAACTGGATAATCTAAACCCGCAGGTCTTTATTTTTTCTTTGTCCCAGGGTTGCGACTACAAGTCACGCACACATTATATGGAGACTGCAACAATCAGAAAGGTTTCTCGACTGGTTTCTTCTTGAAAATGGCTTCCCAAGCCAAGGACGGAAACGGCGCCGTCTTCTCCATGAAATCCTTGACGGTCTTCAAATTAACAGCAAATCCTTTCTGGTTCAACGTGTCAATAGCGGACTGGGCTTGTTCGACGCCCTTCTCTCTGCACAAGGCATCAACCAAACCAACGAAAGTGGCGACGTTGGGAGAGTGACCAGCCTCGAGCATCTCAACGCAGAAATCAACAGCTTCGTCAAGCATGTTGCAAGTGCACAACCCCTGAACCAAGACACCATAGCTGAAGGCATTTGGAGAAATCCCACTGGTCTGCATCTTCCTGAAAATCCTCTTAGCGTCATCGATTTTATGAGCCTTGCAAAAGCCCTCGACAACAGCAGTGTAGATAACCACCTCGGGGATTGTACCCTTGTCGCGCATCGACCCGAATAGCTTCATGGCTTCCTGTATAAGCCCATCTTTGCAGAGCCCATCGAGCATGGCTACAGCGTTAGGGATCAGACCTCCTTCCTTCATCGCCTTGAAGATCTCAACCGCGTCTTCGGGAGGCGCTATTGGCTGGCTTGTTTCCTCCTGAGGCTTTTGTTCCCGTGAAGAATCTCCCTCTTCCTGATGAACTACGCCAAGCTTGAACTGTTCGAGGAAGCCATGATCAGACACAGTATCTTGCGAAGGCTTAGCGGAGTTGGAAGATCTCTGCCCTCGCAAGGGTCTGTTGGGTAAAGGCTCGGGAGGGTTCTGCTGCTTATTGTCGTCGCCCGTTGAGATGAAGCGCGTAAACGGCGTCGTGGCACGGATCTTCTTCGCCATCTGCCTCGCAAACACGACGGCTTTCGAGGAGGGCACCATTGTGATTAGGGTTTGAATTGAATTGAACCCACAGTTCTTAGGCGAGACGATATACATATATTCTATCGATTAGTTAAATGGGCTATTAGTGGGCTTAACTAAGGCCTTTCTCAGTTTATGTAGTTAAAAATAAATAAACTCTGCTTCACTCGCTAATCTCAGCGCGTGAACTTCAGAGTCCGAGAACACTTGAGGAGTTAGTTACAAAGAGACTTCCCTATCTCCATCTGCGACGATAGAGTCATCACCACCAAATCGCCGCCATGTTTAGACAAGCTTCTCGCCTCCTCTCCCGATCCGTCGCCGCCGGATCCTCTAAATCAGCGACGGCTCGTGCCTTTTCAACGGAAGTTCCGTCGACGATCGATTCGACGTTCGTGGAGTCATGGAAGAAAGTCGCACCGAACATGGACCCGCCCCAGACTCCTTCTTCCTTCATGAAGCCTCGTCCGTCGACTGCCTCTTCGATTCCGACGAAGCTCACCGTCAATTTCGTCCTCCCTTACGCATCTGAGCTTTCCGGGAAAGAGGTCCGTTTCCATCCTCCTCCTCGATCGACGTTCGCATTTTTGATTTTCTAGGGTTTGATCTGGAATGTGTGTGGCTTTTTGTTTGTGATTCATATACGGATTTGTGGGAAGTGTAGAACAACATTTCAGTATTCAGATTCTCATAGGCTTATTCGTTTACAGATGAATATCAGTAAGTAGTGCATTCACTGTGTGTTTTCTCTTCATGGAGAATATACATTGGAAGATGTAATCATCCCATAGGACGTGTATATCATCTTTGTTTTGTTTTCTTGCCCGCAAAAAGTCAGATCTAAACCTAATAGCTCTTGATTGGTTTCTTTTCTTGTATATATCTAATCTTTGACTCAAAGCTGATTGGTATTCTCTTTGTTCGCTTCAAGGTCGACATGGTCATCATTCCTGCGACAACAGGACAAATGGGTGTTTTGCCTGGACACGTTCCAACAATCGCTGAGCTGAAACCCGGTATCATGTCCGTCCACGAAGGCACTGACGTGAAGAAATACTTCGTGAGCAGTGGATTCGCATTTCTCCACGCAAATTCTGTCGCTGACATAATCGCCGTTGAGGCCGTGCCGCTTGAGAACATTGACCCCAGCCAAGTGCAAAAGGGTTTAGCTGAGTTCACGCAGAAACTTGCTTCTGCCGCAACAGATCTTGAGAAAGCAGAAGCACAGATTGGTGTTGAAGTTCACAGTGCCATCAACGCAGCTCTCACAGGCTAAAGGGAAGGTTCACTCTCCCTTGCTATTTCTTCCAAGGAAAAGAAAAACAAAATCATTTGTTTTTTCAAATGATTAGTGAAAATCCCTTTTTTACTACTACAAATGATGGAATAAATTATAAATTGTTTTTTTTCCTCGTTTTAATTGCGTTGGAGTCTGATTGAATAAAAGATTTTGTTGAAGGCACAAACCAACAGAAAGAATCCTTGTGTTGAGAAACTATGTTCCCGAACTTATTAATGGTCTTCATTTCCTAATATTCTTTTATCCTCACTTTGGGTTATTTTTGCAATTTATTTTCGGAACGAAGAGTCCAAGTGTAGGTTTCCTTTGTTGAATATTACGCAAGACAGTGAAATCTGAACAGGCTAATTTATATCAGTTGGGCCTTCGAATGATTTGGGTCAAAGGAGCAGTTGAATAAAACAACAGATATTATCATATTATGGTGAATTTATCCCCGATATATAGATTCGACTCATTCGAAGATTTTTTTAAAAAAATTTAGTCTCACTTTTGTATTAACTACAAACTAGACCCTATAAATTTTCAGTTTTTAATTATTTATTTTATTAAATGATGTATTTGTAATATTCGTTCATATTATATTCAATAAGTAAATATTTTTTTTTGCATTTTAAACTATCTATTTTTTTACGAATGTGTGATATCATATAAAAAATATAAAAAAATGAGTATAGAGTTAATTAGATAATTTTAAAAACAGAAATTTTTCTTTTGTGTGCGATATCATATAAATAATGATCCGCCCAGTTAACAAAAATCATGATTATTTTATGTGTAATTTTTTTATTTTGACCATTTTCTTAAAACTATATTAAATTTTACATATTTTAATTAGAATATTTTTTATATCTTTACCTTTTTATTTGAAATGCAACTCAATATTTTTTTAACAATTATAACAAAATATTTAAAAAAATATTTTTAGAATTTGTTTGAAAAATATGAAAATTACATTTTAAATTAAAATTATCCTAAAATATGATAAGTTTTGATGTAAACGAAAACTCAAATTATGTCAAAA
>NC_027754.1:28867001-28878635 GCF_000695525.1 Brassica oleracea var. oleracea
TTATTAAAATTATGCACGTAAGGATAACTCATGAGTTTTTTTGGTTGATTAAATGACATTATGTCCAAATTTATTTAAGGAGATTTCATTAAGGTAATTGAAAAAGACAAACCATAAAATAGGAAGTTTAAATTCATTTAAGCATATTTCATTAATGTAACTAAAAAGACAAGTAATAAATTATGCAGTTTTATTCGTTTTAGGATATTTCATAAATGCAACTGAAAAAGACAGACAAAAAAAAAAGGAAGTTTAATTAATGAAGTAAGAAAATTTTCAAATGGGTACTTCTCTTTTAATAATATAGATTAAACTTGCTGATATATTATTTCCATATTTCTTCTTAATGCTTACCTGGCACACTTACAACAATTTTGAAAAAACTTTTGTCTAATTTTTCAAAATTGTTGTCTAATTTTTTTCCCTAAAGAAATTTAGTAACTTTACATTATACTAGATGACCGGTCCGCAACCTGTGCGGGCATGAGAAAATTCAAAATATGAAATAAATATTATATAGTTTTTAGAAGTAACGGCTTTTACAACATAATACCACCGTCTTTGGGAGAATTCATCAGCCATGGAAAAAAACTGGTAGTAAATATTTAAGATGGACGAGAAGGAACAAAGTAATATCAGTATGAAGAGACATATATTGTGTGTATGTATAATTGCAACGTCACAAAATATTTTGTGTGTTTAAGAAGATACTTTCATTCAAAAAATAGAATAAATAGTGTATAGTTTTAGAAGTAACAGATTTTATATAATCATTAATTAGAATTTTATTGTATATGTGTCGTAATTCTTTATTTTAGGTGAATAATATTATTTTCCATAAATAATAAACAAACATTTATGTAGACATATTAAAAGAAAATATAATAAAATTGAAAATATTATCAGTAAATAATATAAATTATGACATACAATTTTCGATAAAGAAAGCAAATTCAATTAGAAACCTGCAAAAAAATAAATAAATTTTGTAAGCAATTTGACGGGTTAACATTATTTGATAGATTTATAAATTTCTAAATTTTATTGAACATGAAATAATATTAAATTGACATACCGTCATCGGTCTCCTAACTCATCACAACCCATCTGGCAAATACAAAAAATGGTCTTGTTTTGCTCTTCTGCAGAAGGTCCTTGTAGGAACTATCTAGCAGCTCTTAAACAAGAATCCGATTTGAATTTCAAGTATGAAGGAAAGGTTTAGAAAAATCAAAATGGGACAAGTGAGAGTTTAAAGCTAAAAGAAGATATTCGCAAAACTCATGGATGCAGTATGGCAGAGATAAAGAACAAGTTGTATAGCTTTTTTTCCGGGAGCACCCTGTGGAAGCATAAAAGTATTCAAAATATAAAAAAAAATAAAAGTGTTTAGTTTTAGAAGTTACATATTCTATATTAAGACAAAGTCAAATCCTGTTGTATAAATGCTGTAATTGTATATTTTAGGCGAATGATTATATTTATGTTTTATATTTTTGTAAAAAACAGTAACATATTAAAAGAACAAATGATAAAAATTAAAATATAATCCATAAGTAATATAAAATAAGAAGTAGAATTCTCGATAAAAAGATCTCATAGAAACCTGCAAAAAATTATTAAATTTTGTTAGCAATTCTACGATATAAAATAATTCAATAGATTTCTAAATTTTATTGACCAGAAAATAATATTAAATTTCCATACCGTTATCAAAATAGTCTGAGAAAAATATTAAATTTAAATTGTTAGCAAAAGAGGAATATGTTTGTAATGTAAGAACTTATGAGTCTCCTTTATATATAAATATAACTTTACCTTACCACGTTTGAGAGTTATTAGTGGGATATACTTCATAATAAATGACGTTTTGGAAATATATTTTTCATAATAAATAATGAAACAATTTAAAGAAAGATATTAGAATTTTATTGCATAAATTGGCTTGCAATAAATATGATATCAACTTGCCCCAGTAGTCTGTATTCAATAAAAGGTAAGTTATTTAAAACCGAATTAACAAATTAGAAACATTAAGGTAAATTTCATTTAAACAAAACAATAAATATGATACCAAGTTGCGCAAGTAATCCCTATTGAAAATAAGGTAAGTTATTAATAAAAAATTAACAAATTACAAACATGGTAAATTACATTTAAAATCGTGAAGTAAAATACTCTTGGGATTCAAGTTATGCAACCAGTGTAATTTATTATAAAAGAATTAACTAATTGAAAATATTTAAAAGATGGGCTATATGGGCTAATGATAGTGATCTTACAACATTAATATCCTCCTATATGGGCTTATAAGATACATGTTAATGTTTATGACGTAAATCACTACCAAGGCAAACAAAAATGTTATTAACGTCGGATTTTTTTGTGGTACAAAAGACTTACGGTATTACTGCAGCATCAATGAGTTCAGAATAAGTGAGCAATACTGGATTTCCAGGACGAGTGAGCAACTTGTATCCCGCGAGTTTGAAGTCACCTCATCTGTCCATTGTTGCCGAGAATTGTGTTATATGAGAAACAATAAGTTCATTAAAAAAAACAGAGTCTAAAGAGAACATTACGTCAAACTAACGTATCTGCACTTTGTTTGATACTTGAAGCTAAAATGAAAAAAAACTTACAAACGAAATATTACCGCAGGGTAAGCTTCAATGGGTGCTAGAGATAATGTGGGAACACAAGCTAAAATCCTGCAAAAGCTCAAAATAAACATTCACCTTTCGCGTCACATTCTACAAGAAAAGCTAATAAGAATTAGTACAACTGTGAAGCCTACCTCTTCAAGAGAACAAAAACGCAAGAGATTTGACGTCTCTGAGCTTCATGATCCATCTGCAGAAGTTCCAAGTCAAACACTTTCTCATTAAAGGTACGATCTTTAGAACTGTTAAACATAATGTTCACGGTTTTCCTTGTTACATGCAGTCGCTTCGTCGCTAAATAATATTCATACGGAAGGTTTTGGGCTTTTGCTTGTGCCTGCTGCTGGAGAAGATTTCTCTGATCCTCAGCCAGTTTCCTCTGTCTTTCCTGCCCATTAAAACTTTAAGTCACTAAAAGTATCCAACCAGTGTAGAGCAAAACTTTGAAACAGGCAACACAAGACGAATTTATCATTCACGAGCAAATTCACAAATATAATATATAATTTTTATACAAGTTGGGTCAACTAAAGATTGTAACTTTAGATTTTAACGAAGTTCAAAACATGATGGATCAATCTCAAATCTATAAAGGAATAATACCCATTTGTGAATTTGATTAGAATGATAATTTTAAAAGAATTATTAGAACCATGTTTCGATTTTTTCAGACAGGATTGAGTTACCGAACATACACAAGTTCCTAATTTTCTAGAACCAACGATCAGGGCAGGGGAAGGGGACATAAGAGTACCTTAATCTGGGCTTCGATGGCGTCAAGCCTTCTGCCTCTCTGAGAAGCTTCGATGGCTTCGCGTTGCTTAATCGCAGCATTCTTGGCTTTCTTCTCTGCAAGTAACTCAGAAAGATACCTGCCAAAAGGAAAAAAATCACAGATTATCAAAATCAGTATATGAACTTAAGCAAACAAGATACCAAGCAGATCCACTCTCAACAATCACAAATCTCAAATTAAGTCTTCGTAAAAAAACCTCAAAACCCTAATCCCGAATCCAATTAAAATCCCGTGGCCAAAATTGGAGAGGTTATCCACGTCAATAAGAAATCCCAAGAGATTTCTATGTGAAGCATAAAATCAGGCTATGGCTAATTCGAGAACTCTACTCACCGGCTTGAACAAAGAGATCGAGGAGTTCCAAAAAAAAAAAAGAAGAAAGAAACGACTAAAGCTTTTTTTTAATATTCGGTAATGTTTAGAAGAAAAAAAAAGGAAACCAAAAGTTTCAGCCAATCAAGTTATAATAATTTTCCTGAGACTCTCCTTATTACATCTGCACTGATCATAACTCCAAACAAACGCACCTCCCAGACAATCATGGCGTCTTGGTTAGGACCTTTCTTGCCCTATTGGGAGAAGAGAGACGCATGATCGGTAGAGCCATTCAAGAATTTGCATTATAAGACCTTTGTTTTCTGTATATATACAGTCGATCTATTTCTCATATTAACGACGCACAATAATTTACATAATAAATAAATCAAACGCTTAAAGAAAGATATTAAATGTGTATTGTGAATAAGTGATTTGCATATTTAATGATTTCAACTTGCGCAAGTAATCCATATTAGAAAGATAAGTTATTAAAAACAAACAACATAATTAGAAACATTAAAATATTTGAATTTTCTAAGCAAATGTAATTAATATGATATCAACATGCGTAATTTTACTGTTTGAATAATAAAGAAAGTTTTTAATATTTGTCTTAGTTCTAAATCTTTCCCAAGACTAAATTAAATCGATAATTATTATCCCCCTAGCTATATATGGGCTTAACGAAATCGACAATAGGTTTGGGCTTGTCTACATAAGCGATTGATTAAAATAAATGAAAAATAAAATTCAAAAAAATCGACCAATAGAATTATAACAATTTTTTTTAGAAGCTCTATATTAATGTCATGTCAGCAGAAATCACTAAAGTGACTTCTCTTTTAATATATATGGGGATAAAACAGTCCACAATTATAACAGTAGACATTAATAAAGCTTTGTCTAACGTTTATATTTTAAAAGATTGTTATAAAAGGATCTATATTATCCGTATTTAAAAAAATAGTGTTTCAAGAAAAATGATCTATATTATCCTTTATTTATTAAAGTTAGTCTATATCATAACTATTAAAAACCTACAAATATATTCTATAAAATTAGTCTAAAATATGCAAAGTAAATCTGATGTTCCACCAACTTAACAAATGTAACTTTTATAAAATACACACAAAATATAAAGATGATATTGTAGCATAAAAAATGTACATACAACATCTCAAGTAAAAGAATTGATAAAATTATATATTTTTTTTAAAAAAATCATTTCCTTATTTGTTATAATAAAGCTTTATAACTTGATAATGTACATCATAATTAAAACACCAATTCATATCATATTTTATATCATATTTTTATTAACATGAAAAAGTCGGCACGGGTCAAAATCTAGTATCATAAGGGCATGATTAACCTCGGTCTCTTAGTCGGGGTTCTTAACTCATGATTTGACACTTTTTTGTTTTTTTTTTTACACTTTTCGGCTAAGAAATGGCTCTTATATCTCTTATTTAAGAGACGGTTCTTAACTTTTCTTAGTTAAAATCTAAGAAACGCTAAGAACCGTCTCTTAGCCGAAGCTAGAGACCGGGGTTAATCATGGTCTAATAGAAGGTTTGGTTAAACTACCATTTAAATGAAATGATGTATCAAACCCGACACAACTTGCAAGAGTTGGTCTGGTCGTATGGGACTTCCGACTGTTATTCAAAGCTTTTTCACCATTAGGATTAGTGTATTGTGAGCGCCTGTAAAAAAATTCATAGAAGATAAATTCAGTCTACACTTAAAACGTAAAAACAGAAAACAAATTCTGTGTATTGTGAGCGCTCGAAGAGGACTGGTCATACGACCCTTCCGAGCTTAACAAAAATTTCACAGGTAAAAGTTTTTTTCCTAGAAAACAAAATCAGTCTAACCCTAAAGTGTTAAAACAGAACCATGAACCTCGAGCTTTCACTGTTTTAACGTCGCTGGAGGCACCACAGGAAGCCGGAAGCGGAACAGAGTGAAGCTCGTACCACACGCGAAATGGCAGAGCAAACATGACCTAAAACCGTGAGACAGGACAAACAAAAGGAGGGCAACTGCATATGATGAAGAAGACCATGCCATAGACGACATAACTTAACTTCACCACCATGGCCGGCTCAACACGGTTAGGGGGCCTAGCACAAAAAAAAAAAATTTACCCTCTAAAATTTATATGCAGATAATGTTTAAAATATTTTTAAAATTTAATCAGTAATATTTTGTATATTTTGTAATGAAAATAAAGTTATATACATATCAAATAATTTTGGACCCTTTTCAATTTTATTTATTATATTTATAATTTATTATATATAAAAAATATAGATTTATAAAAAAATTGGGCCCCTTGATTATTATTATACGGGGGAAACGGGCATAGGCCCGGGACGGTCGCACCGCTTGTCCCTTCTAGTGAGCCGGCTCTGCTCACCACAGAAGCTGCAGACGAAAAAAACCCTAGAAGCTGCAGAAAAATCAGCTTTGTCGTCTAGCATACCCTCGCACCGCCTCTCTGGCACAGCTTATCACCATGTAGCTCCTCAATTACGCCCTTAAAACTAGACCTCCCTATATATCCAAAAAGATACCATAAACCAGAATTCACCACAGACAACACCTAAGATAGAGAGAGAAGAAGAAGATCTCACTCCACGAGGCTGGCTGAGCAGGACAATCGAGGTAAAAACAAGCAAAAATTATTCTTTTCGGAGAAGCTTTGCGCCGCTCATAACACTGTCATTTCACTCCTCTCCATATGTTCAGCCACCACAACGAAGATTTTTTCATCCACATCTACAGCAACTTCGTCTTCACCGATTTCCCAAAAACTCCCCATTTTTTCGTCTTCTTAAAGTTAATTAGGTTTATACAAACATATTCTGTTATAGAGTAAACCATTGGAGGAAAATTTAATTTATAATAGAGATACTCTATTTTAGAGGGAGTTATAGAGGAAAAAAATAGGTATGGGTTGGAGATGGTCTAAGTTGATTTAAACGACACTATGAGTATCCCTAACTTGTTAACGCATGGAAACAGACTCCATTCATACATTTTTTACACATTGTGGGAAGCAGTAATTAACCTTTTGTGAACCATACTTGAGCCTAAACAGACTCAAAACTGCATACTTTTGAGTCTGAACAAACTAAATATTCCATGAAAATTTCAGACTTTTAGTGACACCCAACTGAAAAATCAAGAGATAAGAGTACAACATAAAAGCAAAGTTAGAAAGGAACACCAAACTTCATACCTTTGATGACACCCAGTAACAGCAATCCAATGAAATTAAGGAAGGAATACTAAGAATTGCAATAAAGAAGCACGAAATCCGTTTCGAGGCTCCACTTGAATTTAAATCCTACAACCAACCCCACGAATTTAACACAAACCCATCTCTCAAGAACCAGTCAATGTCTTACAGATATAAAAAGCTCTACTTTGACATAGATGTTGTCCTAAAGGCAGAAGAAATTATGCTCAACTGAGCCCAACAAAGTAAACACGAGCTAGATAGAGAAAAAACAGAGTAAACATAGTACCTGTTTTAGCACATAGTAAAAGTATTTTATTCTCTTTACTAAGAAGGTCTCTCTACTACAAATCTTTTAAAATGATTATTTGATTACTAATAGACGAACAAATAAAATCTCTCTCTATCTAAGACAATGTTACGAGAGCTTCTCCAATGTAAAATTTCATTTATACTCCAAAATAGAGTAACTCCATAATAGAGTTGAGTTTACTTCAATTCTACTCCAAAAGTAGAGTAAAAATAGAATAATAAACAAAAAAATAAAATATTTACTCTATTTATAGAATAAAACTATGTTTACTCATGGTAAATTATGAAGTGGGGTTGGAGATACTATAAATTACACATGGACTGTGAAATGTGATTAAGAAACCAAAAAAAAATTAACTTCTTTTCCCCAAAACTTTTCCAATGAAGATGGCTGATTTGGACTTATATCTACTCAGATATAATTAAATGGGTTTTGTTTTATAATATTAAATTATTGTATATATCATGGAACATAGCATGAACTCTTAAAGAAAAATCCGAGAACCAGTCGATCCATTAATAAGTATTTGCAAAAAAAATTCACATCAAAGTTTTTAAGATATAGAGAAAATGATAGAATGATTTAATGTGGTAAATTATCTTTTTGTAACAAATACTTTCTTTGTGTTTTAGATTTTTGATGATTATGTTACAAAAATATTATTATGACAACAATATGTCCCATTGTAATTAGATTAGGGATCATGATTATTTAAGGTAAACAAACCCTGCCCTGTTAAAATACAAGTTCCATTTTATTGTTAAGGTAATCGCCAGTTTAATGATTGCAACTTCTTTGATTCGTTCTCTCGAACCAAGCTATATGATTTATTTTGTTTCAACGATTCTTTTTTTTTTTGGAAAGAAAACAAATAGTATTTTATAATTAATTAACAGAGTAAAAAAAATATTTGTTTAATTCATCTAACAAAGAAAAAACCTAGAAATGAATAAAATATTGCGAAATCATTTTAACAGTAATAAAAAGGTGAGGAAAACAACCAAACTTATCATGTCTAGGAAACAAATATCAGTCCCACCCTTTACAACAACCTTATACGTCCACCACCGTAGCTTAAATTAGCAAGCATGTAATCTTGTTCAGCATGGACAAATGTGATGTTAGGGATACATATGAAAGAAAGCACCTCCAATAAAATATCAATTATGACCACTTTATTCAAATGTTAAGTACACAAACATAGTGAATGAAATGTACAATAAATATATAGTAGCTTACGCAATAACGAACTCAGTATTTTATAAATAATTAACAGAGTGATGAATATAACCAAAAATGTTTACTGAAAATAACAATATTATCTCAGAATTCTATGCATTATTTGTTCGTTTATAATATCGTTTTCAGTCTACACTGGTTTTTTAAATGCTTAATAAATTCATACATATATTCATATAAAATAGTTTATATTAAAATATTTCCGCCAACCTCTAGTAAAAAATAATCGGTGCCATTTTATTTTTTTACACTCAAATCTAAAATATAAAAAAATAACAACATAGTATTATTTATAATAATATTTTATTCTTTTTTATAGATATAAATTACAAAATAACTCAAAATATATTAATAAATGGAAATAAAATGACACTTTAGTTCTTTTGTAAAAAATAATATATGCATGAGTTTTCAAAAGATTATTTTATATTTATTTATGTATCTTTGAATTGATTAACATTTTAGTTTATTTTCTTCATTTGATTCTCGAAACAATATATATTAAATTATACATAAATTTACTAAACTATGTTTAGAAATGCAACAAAAAATTAAATGTAAATAACAAAATTAACCAAAACTTTAATATGTTAAGAACAAAAAATGTTATTGTTATGATTTACTTTAGAGAAGTAGTATGAAATCTTATATATCTAAATTATAATTGAACCAAGTCTATATTGTATATCATAAATCACATATGTAATTAAAATAACATAGTATATTTAATACAAGTCATACATACAAATTAAAAAATAATTAAATTGAAAATAAAACATTAAATAATTATAATATATTTGTTTTGTTATTTTGTACATGTGCATAACACAGACAAATCACCTAGTATCCCCTATATATTAAAAGAAAAATATTTGTAATGAATGTGTTCACACACTAATTGACACGTGCCAGCCTCACAATCATTTAAAAATTAAAATGCTGACATAGCAGCCTCATAATCACTGAAAAGATAATATGTATACATACTAATTTTCTTACTCCAGCGCATACAATTTAATGTGTCCATACACTAAATTTTTTAATCAGCACATTTTAGTTCACGTATTTTTAACATTTGTTTTAGGAATTGAAGTTGTCTCCGTGCAACTAATGAATAATATATTGTTGAAAGAAAAAAATTACAAAATTATTAAGATTCGCATCAACTAAAATGATAGAATGGTAATGTTTTTAGAAATTGAAAGTTTTGTATCTTACCGAATTTAGCCATGGCTGAGGATTCTGTACACGAACGAATGCAACAAATAATTGTGATTGGTTATGAATTAAGGAAACTAAGGTGAAAAGCACCGTACACAAATTGGATCTTTAGTTTAGTCTAGTATTGCTTTTCTTTACAGATTTTTCATATCGGATCAAGAATTACAAACATAATCAATTTGCTAGAAAAAAATCAAAAATCAAAAAAGTTTTTAAAAGAAAGAAAAATCGTGAAGAGATCACATTATTTTTGACGCAAACCTAACCCCTTTTCACTCGATTGTATAGTGTTTTTATTAAATTTACCAAGAATTTTCTATAAGAAATTACACGTTATTGGTTATAGACTACGTCAATTTTACAACATGTTCAACAATATTGACACGACGCCCAACCATTTTTATTAGTAATTTTAAACTATGGTCCAATAATTATGTATATAAAATAAGCCCAAAATATTTGTTTTACATTTATTTTATTTTGATGTATATTAGTAGAAGAAAGTAAGTTTGGGAAAAATATCTGGATTCGAAGAATCAAACCGAACTTTATTTGAAATTAATACTAAACACAAACTAAAACTGATTAAATACTCAGACAGATCTAAAATTTTAATATTCGGATAACCAGACTCGAATTCGATCCAAACTGAAATATTTTAGATATTGAAAATATCTAAATCACAATTATATACTTAAATATATTAATTATTTTTAAAATATGAAAACATTTAAAAATTATCAAAGTAGTCACATGTAAATATCTAAAAATAACAAAAAATGTTCAAAATACCAAAAATATCTATTTTCCCATCCAAATATTTAAATTGAACTAATTTTTATGAAAATTTAAGTGTATAGTCTTACATTATTCAAATTTTTTATTATTATTATTTTTATTTTTGGATTTTGAGGACTTAAGTATATTTGGATTTTTGTTAAAAAATTACATAATTAAAATGGGTACCCGAACTCGAATCCGAACCGAACCCGCAATGATTCGAACCAAATCCAAACCAATAAAATATTGAAAGATAAAAAATATATAAAACATGTATAATTTTGTTATATGTAGTTAATATATTTTTGACAAACAAAAAAATCTCGCGTTTTTAAAAATCTAGTATATATTTATTTAATAATCCATGTTGTTAGTTGTTACTATCCTACCCAAACTTCCACCTGAATCTTAACCCGAAATCCGATCCATCTTAAACCCTAAATCAAAGACAACTCCCACGATCCACTCTCTTGATCTTCACTGATCATCTCCAACTCCAATCATCTTCCAATCTCCTCCATACGAGAAGGCCGCCAAAGTAAAGGTCAGTAAAATGACCAAGAAGAAGGATGTTCCACCTTCGAGAAGAAGAAGAAGTTTCTTCGGCGAAGGAGACTAAGGTGGGTCGTTGTCCCAATCCAGTAAGCGGTCGCAGCGTACTTTGCACCAGGACCCTAAAAATCGACGTCCACTTTAGTATGTTTATCCCTAGGGCTGGGCATAAAATCCGAAACCCGAAATCCGAACCGAATCCGAACCGAAAACCCCGATCCGTACCCGATCCGAAATGTAAAAAATACCTCAATGGATCTTGTAGGGTGTTACAAAACATATCCGAACCCGAAGTGTTATATACCGAATCCGAACGGGTAATCCGAAAACCCGAAAAACCCAAAAATCCGGAAAAATATCCGAAGAAACCGATCCGAATGTCCAAATTAATATATAATATAAATATTTGAAACATGAATATGTATTTCAAATATTCAATTTCATATTTATTTGGATATGATATCTAACAATAACTATTTAAATTTAAATAAATACCTTAAATACT